>NW_022436973.1:15170793-15332149 GCF_009761245.1 Sapajus apella | reverse complement strand
GTATTTTATTCTCTTTGTGGCAATTGTGAATGGAAGTTTGTTCTTGATTTGGCTCTCTTTAAGTCTGTTACTGGTGTATAGGAATGCATGTGATTTTTGCACATTGATTTTGTATCCTGAGACTTTGCTGAACTTGCTTATCAGTTTCAGGAGGTTTGGGGCTGAGACGATGGGGTCTTCTAGATATACAATCATGTCGTCTGCAAATAGAGACAATTTGACTGCCTCCTTTCCTATTTGAATGCCCTTTATTTCTTTTTCTTGCCTGATTGCTCTGGCTAGAACTTCTAATACTATATTGAATAGCAGTGGTGAGAGCGGGCATCCTTGTCTGGTGCCACATTTCAAGGGGAATGCTTCCAGTTTTTGCCCATTCAGTATGATATTGGCTGTTGGTTTGTCATAAATAGCTTTTATTATTTTGAGATACGTTCCATCGATACCTAGCTTACTGAGTGTTTTTAGCATAAAGGGCTGTTGAATTTTGTCAAAGGCCTTCTCTGCATCAATTGAGATAATCATGTGGTTTTTGTCTTTGGTTCTGTTTATGTGGTGAATTACGTTTATAGACTTGCGTATGTTGAACCAGCCTTGCATCCCCGGGATGAAGCCTACTTGATCATGGTGGATAAGCTTTTTGATGTGCTGTTGCAATCGGCTTGTCAGTATTTTATTGAAGATTTTTGCATCTATGTTCATCATGGATATCGGCCTGAAGTTTTCTTTTCTTGTTGAGTCTCTGCCGGGTTTTGGAATCAGGATGATGTTGGTGTCATAAAATGATTTGGGAAGAATTCCCTCTTTTTGTATTGTTTGGAATAGTTTCAGAAGAAATGGTACCAGCTCCTCTTTGTATGTCTGGTAGAATTCAGCTGTGAACCCATCTGGACCTGGGCTTTTTTTGGGTGGTAAGCTCTTAATTGCTGCCTCAACTTCAGACCTTGTTATGGGTCTCTTCAGGGTTTCGGCTTCTTCCTGGTTTAGGCTTGGCAGGAGGCAAGTGTCCAGGAATTTATCCATTTCTTCCAGGTTTATTAGTTTGTGTGCATAGAGTTGTTTGTAATAATCTCTGATGATGGTTTGAATTTCTGTGGAATCTGTGGTGATATCCCCTTTATCGTTTTTTATTGCATCAATTTGGTTATTCTCTCTTTTCTTTTTTATTAATCTGGCTAGTGGTCTGTCTATTTTGTTGATGTTTTCAAAAAACCAGCTCCTGGATTTATTGATTTTTTGAAGGGTTTTTTGTGTCTCTATCTCCTTCAGTTCTGCTCTGATCTTAGCTATTTCTTGTCTTCTGCTAGACTTTGAGTTTTTTTGATCTTGCTCCTCTAGCTCTTTCAGTTTTGACGATAGGGTGTCAATTTTTGATCTCTCCTTGCTTCTCATGTGGGCACTTATTGCTATATATTTTCCTCTAGATACTGCTTTAAATGTGTCCCAGAGATTTTGGTATGTTGTGTCTTCATTCTCGTTGGTTTCGAAGAACATCTTTATTTCTGCCTTCATTTCATTGTTTATCCAGTCAACATTCAAGAGCAAGTTGTTCAGTTTCCATGAAGCTGTGCGGTTCTGAGTTAGTTTTTGAATTCTGAGTTCTAACTTGATTGCACTGTGGTCTGAGAGACTGTTTGTTACGATTTCCGTTCTTTTGCATTTGCTGAGGAGTGATTTACTCCCAATTATGTGGTCAATTTTAGAGTAGGTGTGATGTGGTGCTGAGAAGAATGTATATTCTGTGGATTTGGGGTGGAGAGTTCTGTAAATGTCTATTAGGTTTGCTTGGTCCAGGTCTGAGTTCAAGTCCTGGATATCCTTGTTAATTTTCTGTCTGGTTGATCTGTCTAATGTTGACAATGGGGTGTTAAAGTCTCCCACTATTATTGTGTGGGAGTCTAAGTCCCTTTGTAAGTCATTAAGAACTTGCCTTATGTATCTGGGTGCTCATGTATTGGGTGCGTATATATTTAGGATCGTTAGCTCTTCTTGTTGCATTGATCCTTTTACCATTATGTAATGTCCCTCTTTGTCTCTTATGATCTTTGTTGCTTTAACGTCTAATTTATCAGGGATGAGAATTGCAACTCCTGCTTTTTTTTGCTCTCCATTTGCTTGTTAAATCTTCCTCCATCCCTTTATTTTGAGCCTTTGTGTATCCTTGCATGTGAGATGGGTTTTCTGGATACAGCACACCGATGGGTTTTGGCTTTTTATCCAATTGGCCGGTCTGTGTCTTTTGATTGGGGCATTTAGTCCATTTACATTTAGGGTGAATATTGTTATGTGCGAATTTGATACTGCCATTTTGGTGCTAGCTGAGTGTTTTGCCCTTTAGTTGAGCTGGTACTTGTTGTTCCTTTATATGTGTAGAGCCTCTTTCAGGAGCTCTGGTAGAGCTGGCATGGTGGTGACGAAATCTCTGAGTACTTGCATGTTCCCAAAGGATTTTATTTTTCCTTCACTTATGAAGCTTAGTTTGGCTGGATAGGAGATTCTGGGTTGAAAGTTCTTTTCTTTAAGGATGTTGAATATTGGCCCCCATTCTATTCTGGCTTGTAGGGTTTCTGCTGAGAGATCTGCTGTGAGTCTGATGGGCTTCCCTTTGTGGGTAACCCGACCTTTCTCTCTGGCTGCCCTTAGTATTTTCTCCTTCATTTCGACCCTGGTGAATCTGACGATTATGTGCCTTGGGGTTGCTCTTCTTGACGAATATCTTTGTTGTGTTCTCTGTATTTCCTGGACTTGAATGTTTGCCTGCCTTGCTAGGTATGGGAAGTTTTCCTGGATAATATCCTGCAGAGTATTTTCCAGCTTGGATTCATTCTCTTCGTCGCATTCGGGTACGCCTATCAAACGTAGATTAGGTCTTTTCACATAGTCCCACATTTCTTGGAGACTTTGTTCATTCCTTTTTTCCCTTTTTTTTCTCCAGTCTTGCCTTCCCGTTTTATTTCATTGGGTTGATCTTCGACCTCTGATATCCTTTCTTCTGCTTGGTCAATTCGGCTGTTGATACTTGTGCATGCTTCACGAAGTTCTCGTGTTGCAATTTTCAGCTCCATCAATTCACTTATATTCCTTTCTATTTTGTCCATTCTTGTTAGCATTTCGTCAAATCTTTTTTCAAGGTTCTTAGTTTCTTTGCATTTGGTTAGAACATGTTCTTTAAGTTCACAGAAGTTTCTTACTACCCACCTTCTGAATTCTGATTCTGTCATTTCATCACACTCATTCTCCATCCAACCTTGTTCCCTTGCTGGCGAGGAGTTGTGATCCCTTTTAGGAGGAGAGGTGTTCTGGTTTCAGGTGTTTTCATCCTTTTTGCGCCGGTTTCTTCCCATCCTTAAGGATTTATACACCTGTCGACTTTGTAGTTGCTGGCTTTCAGATTGGGTCTCAAATCTTTCAGATTGACGTTCTGTTTGTTGATGATGAGGTTATTTCTGCTTCTTGGTTTTCCTTCTGACAGTCTGGCCCCTCTGCTGTAGGTCTGCTGAGGTTCACTCCAGGCCCTGCTTGCCTGGGGTTCACCTGCAGCAGCTGTTGAACAGCAAGGGTTGTTACCAGTTTTCTTCTTCTGCTATCTTTGTCCCAGAAGGATACCCGCCTAGTGTCAATCTGATCTCTCCTCTATGAGGTGTCTTTTTGGATATATAGGGGTCAGGGAGCTGCTTGAGGAGACGGTCTTTTCTTTATAGGAGCTCAAATGGTGAGCTGTGAGCTCTGTTGTTGTTCATTCATAGCTGCTGGGCAGGTACTTTTAGGTCTGCTGCAGCAGAACTCATAAACTGCTTTTTGTTCCCAGGTGCTCTGTCCCAGGGATTTAGGGCTTTATTTATGAGTTTCCGTTATGCTGCTGCCTTCTTTTTTTTTTTTTTTTTCTTTTTTTCCTTCAGACCTGCTCAGCCCAGCAAGGAGGCAGCCTAGTCACTGTCGGCCTATAGCAGCTTTGCTGAGCTGCTGTGGGCTGCGCCCCGCTGCTGAGTGAACTTCCCTGCAGTCCTGTTTATATGGGTGTAGTTAGAACTGCTTTGGCGATGGTGGCCCGCCTCTGTTGGGGTGGAGTCTCTGCTGTGGCATGTTGCCTTGGCTACGGCGGGCTGCCTCAGCAATGGCGGGTTGCCTTGGCAACGGCGGGCTGCCTCGGTAATGGCGGACGCCCCTCCCCCACAGAGCTGGACCGTCCCGGGTTCAGCTGCGCTTGCTGTGAAATTCTCAATCCATAGTTTCTGGTTGCCGTTCTTTTGTGGGGGTGGGACCAGCCGAGCCTGATCGCCTGGCTCCCTGCCTCAGAGCCTTTTTTAAGTTGGTGTTCCAGTTGCCTGTTGAAGAGGTGCCGGGGTCTGTTTGTTTTCTCCTGCGGCCACTCACTGCGCTGGCTTAAACAGCGGCACTGAGGTTTGTGGCGCTTTTTTTTCTTTTTTTTTTTTGCCCTGGAATCTACTGTCCTGGTTCTCTGCTCAGTCCCCTTTTTGAACCAGCATATGGGCGACTTCCCGTGGCTCCAATCGCCAGCCAAAAGGGGACCCGGACCGGTGTATTTTGTACGGAGAACCGCGGCTCCGGGGCGCCGACAAAGCAGCCGCGCGGGGCAGAGCAGCGGCGCTGGTCGGCGCCGGCTGGCGCAGGCCACAACAGCCGCGCTGGCGAGCGTGGAGCACCTCTGCCCGGGAATTTCCTAGTCTGTGGGCAATAAAAACGCGGCATCCACTCACCCTCTGCGCTTTCACTGGGAGCTGCAATCCTGAGCTGTTCCTAAACGGCCATCTTGGATCTCCTCCCCAGGATAACTTTTACACTAAAGCTCAACCTACTTTTGCTTTCTACAACATTTAGAAGCATTAGTCACCAAGATCTGTCTTTACCATTCTTAGGAATTAGGTTTGCTCCAGGGCTGTTTCAGTGGCCCATTGTATCCATAAACTTTATCCTTCCTTATTGGTTGCGGGGCAGGGCTGTCATTCTGACTGACTGGAGCCCATGCTGCACTGGTTGTTAAATATTGTGAATATCCCCTTGGCTGTATCTAAGGAACACCCCACAACCTTAACAGAATTGTTTTTTGTTTGTTTGTTTTTTTCTGGGAAATACTGTGGCTTTATGGAACCTGAGGTAGCATTTTTCTCAAAGGTGTTTGACAAATGTGTGTTGAATGAACATTTGAGAGTGAGCGAATAGGTAAATGAATGGTTTGCTGTAATGCCTTAATTTCCTGGTGACAGCTTTAAAAAAAAAGAAATGTCTTAATTAAGTGCAGACAATAATTTGTGTTGGAAAGCTGCTAGAAGAGATATTTCAGGGATGGAATTGCAGATGTAAACTATAACAAAATTGCATGTTTGCTTTATTTCTCTTTCTTCAGCTTGTTTATCTTTTCAGTCTCAACTAGCTCTTGAAATAAATAATACCAGGGTTTGCCATATGGAGTGGAAAGCTGAATTTTATTAATTTGTTCTAAAACTAGCTGTTTTGAACTTTGGGGATTACGCGAAGGGAGTGTATCTCTTTGTTTTTAAAACTGAGATTTGGTGTACAGGTCGATGGTGGCTTTGCCAGTGGAATCCCAACGTGCATTAGGAATATAGATTGGAATTACAGTGGCAAAACTGAGATACTACGCTAATCACCACCATGGCCCCTGCCCACACCCCTGCCATCGCACCATGCACCCCCATGCTTTTTGAGTGTTAAAAATGAATTTTTCACCCTCTTTACCATATTTTTCCACACTGGAGGGCTCTGGGTAATTTTAGCCAGTTTTTTCCAATTTGTGCTGTGTTCTCTGCCATCCACTTGGAATTTTAAAGATGACAGGAAGAGGACAGAGAATGATTAGCAAAGGCCTTTGTGAAGCAACTGAGGCTTCATCATGACATAGCAGATTCTGTGTGCATAAAAAGATCCCATTTGGAATACCCGAATAATAGATACACTGCTGGATTTTCATGGGGAGATCTCTAAGGTATTTATAAGTGGGAAGGGGCACAAAGGTAGAGTGACTATATCAACTGTAATACAAGTTTTGTCTGAGACATTCAGGTCTACATCTTTTGTCCTATTATCTATCCCGGTCAGCATCTATCCAAGATATTTCCCCTTAAGTGAAAAATTATTATCAGTATTTGTGTTAGAATAATCTGTGATAGACTTGGTAGACCTCTGCATGGTACTTTCACTTCTCCCATGGCCTTGCCTAAAAGTGAGTGAGATGTACATGGAATAAACAGAGTTTTCATTTCAACAAGTGGTCAAATCTGAAAAGAAACAGAGATGACCCATTTTTCTCTTCCTAACTCTTTCCAGATGCATCAAAATCAACATATTTCTTTCAAAGGCAGCATGCATCATGTAGTCAGGCAGGAATAGCTACTGTTGGGCAAGATTTTCTGAATATGGAGGTGGGAGAGGAACTCAAGGCTCTACTCCTATTGGACATTCAGTTTCCAGCCAGTTGTGCCATGATCCTTGTGAAGCAAGCTGTCTGATGCTCACAAGGCATGCTTCAAAGATATTAGTTAAGGTGATTCCAGTAATGAGTTGATTGGATTTTTTTCTCACCTAGTTCATGGAATTTAAGTAAAAGTTTTAGAAGTTCATTCTGACAAACAATATTTTTGTAAAGGAGTGTCGTACCCAAAATCAGTTGGGAATCTTTAAATCAAAGTATTCAATGGATGAAGTGTCAAAAAGTCAGCAGTTGAAACTCTTAGGGAGCTGCAATTGTTGACAATAAAGCTTGCAGATGGGAAGATATTCAAATTTATTTCTACACACTATACATGTTAAACAGTAAAATCTCAAATGGCATGTACAATTTCCATTTGAAAGTCTATAATTATGAGATGGAAAAACTCAACTTGTGTTAAGAATCTGTTGATAGAGCTCCTATTTTTAACTGAATAAAGTTGTATTCCATATACTGAAATAAAATAAAATTGAGAAGGTCTGTGATTCTGTAACATCTATGTTTAGCAAAACATTCAAAAGTATCATGACTTTTTTTGATGTTTTGCTTGTAAAATATTTGCCTAATATAAGTACTCTGAGGAGAGAAAAAAAGTCAGTATATGTATAAATATTTTGAGGCTGAAATACTTTTATATTTTAGTAAAGAATAATAGAATAATAGCATAATAATAATGGCCTTTGTTATGGATTGAGTTTTATGTTCCTCAGATTCATAATTTGAAGGTCTACGTTACAATGTGACTGTATTTAGAGATAGTACTTTTTGGTGGTAATGAAAGTTAAATGAGATCATAAGAGTGGATCTCTGACCCAATAGAAGGGAGCTTTCTCTTCCTCTCTCCCTTTGGACATAGCAAGAAGCGGCTGTCTATAAGCCAGAAAGAGAACCCTCATGAGAAACTGAATCTGCTTGCACCTTGATCTTGAAGTTCTTGGCCTCTAGAATTATAAGAAATAAATTTCTTTTGTTTACTCAGTCTGTGATATTTTGTTTAGAAGCTTGGGCTGACTTGTACAATATTCATTTAGCAAAACTTACTGTGAGCTTGGTAGGTATCACAGCCAATATCAAGTAATATTTTTTCTTTAAAACAATAAAGAAATTCACATACTTTAATCATGTGATTTTGTAAAGATCTCAGCGTTTTATAAAAATAAGAAAAATAATAAGATAATATTGAAGACATATTAAAATACCAGTAATATGGTATGAGACCCATGTGGCTAAAAAAAACCCCAGTTAACATATATAAATATATACTAAGGAGAACTGTTTTGTTTATGTTATTTTTAATGTTCAGATAATATTGTATTTAAAAGAATTTTAGTATATATGGATATATTATATGTTGATTAAAAAATATTATTTTTCAAAAATAGTTTTGACCAGAGCTATTTTATAGTTCTACCAACAAATTAAAATAAACACATTAATTAATTTTTCAAAATTTCAAGGTATCATTTATATTTATTGATCACTTTTAACAACTTTGTTTCTCTCTTAAAATTGTTCTAGGTTGGACCATAGATTATGTGAGCACCTTTTTCAAGGATGAAGTATTCAGTTTGGGTAAGGCATTTTCATTGAAGCTTGTAGCTGTTTGTTGTCCCTTAGTTAATTTAAATCAGGTTGTTAGATGTAAAGTGAACTTCTTCTACCTACCTGAAGCAGAAACCGTGCTAGGTGATACTCAAATCTCTGGGCACCCAAGAAAACTCAAATTCTCTTGAAATAGGTGGCAATGTGAAAATAACAGAATTCTAGCCAAGGTAACACATTTTACATCCAGGACTGGCCCCTAAAGCATTTTACATGATCCTTCAATATTCTGTTTTTCCTTTCCTACTGGCTGGATGGGAATAATTCAGCAGGGGATTTGGAGGCCCTAAAAGGCAGTATAGCCAATGGACAACCAGGTTCCTGCATGAGTGAAGGCAGGCCCTTCTGCAGACCCGCATTGAACTATAACATGAGCAGTAAGTAACTCTACTTTGTGTTAAGCCACTATGACGTGGGGCTGTTTGTTACAACTGCAAGGACTGCTGTCCTTGATTAATGCACCATGCAGTATTCTCCCAGGCTTAGTTTCTCTGCTTGATTGGGTCTCTTCCTGACCATCTCCTATGTGACTTGGTGACACTTTGGTTGAAAGATTTCCAAGAACTGAAGAATATGTTTATTATCAAAGCAATTGATTATGAAAATAATTTGTATCTTTGAGTTATATGAAGGAGTGGGTATACATTTGTGCTTTGGGCCAATTTTATGTCTTTACAATAAAAATACATTAAATAAACAAGTAATATTAATAATAATACCATATAGCAATCTGTAAAGCATATATTGATATGTAAAACACTGTGCTAAGTACAAATATATAAGCACAGTCCTCATAGAAATGCTTTGAGGTAAATGCTTGATTAACTCCATTTTACAGATGGGAACACTAAGGCTTAAGGAGCTTAAATAACTTACTAAAATTTACATATGTGGAAATGGTGGAATGGAGATTGGAGTGAAAGTGTACTAGACTCCAAAACCCGGGCTCTCAATCATTTTATTAACCATAATAGAGACATTAGTTCTCATTCCTTAGACCTCTTAAGTCTCGCCATGATTCATGATGATAATTATGAGTGATGACTGACATTTCCGCATACTCACTCACTACTGCTCTGTGCTCTATGCTTTATGTGAGATAGCTTATTACAGGTCTTCACAATCATCATATGAGACAGGCATATTACTGTCTCTTATATGTATATCTAGTGTATCTACTAGTTACAGTAAATACTCCATAAAAATAAATCAATCTCCAGCTTACAGAAGAGAAAACTGTAATTTAGAGACTAAATCACTGACCATAGCACCTGTGGGAATGTTCTCTCAAAGAAAGTGCCTTGGGCATCATAAGTCTTTCCATTTCAGTTTGCACAGATTGCAACTCTTCAAAAGAAAAAAAAAATGGGAAAGGGGAAGGTAGCATGGCATCTCTAAGTTAAAGCCACCCCTAAGTTAAATAGGAATGAAGAAATTTACATTTCCTAAGCTGAGTGTTCCCATTAAGAGTTCTGTCTCCCAACTTGTCACCTCCAACAAATATACACACACCCCTTTGTATTACTTTATTACTTTTGTGAATCAACAGAGAACCCAATTTTGCTAAAATCAAGGTGGCATAATTTAGCTTCCCGAGACTGATTATAGTCAGCTTTCTCACTAACTTTGAGCAGGGAGGGAAAAAGCAGCAGACACAAGGAACTGAGAGGCTCTAGCTACATAGTCTGTCTCAGGCCTCTCTACCACGAAAAATGATGGGAAAAAGAAAAAGAAGCAGAAAAACAAAACCTGAGACAGAAGGTAGGAGGAGATATCGGGGCACCTCCCGCTTTCAGCAAGCCAGCTCTGTTCCACTTCCTTTTGATTGTCCAGGAAAGCTAAGAAAAGTAAAAACAAGGCTGTGACTCCGTGGAAGCGGCCCTGTGGAAACGTTATGTTAAACAATTGGCCTGTGGGTCAATTGTGAAGGGCATTAATGTGCGAGACCCCGATAAAGAGATTTGCATGAATGGCCACAAAGCATTTCATATTTAAATATGGATCCAAGTTTGTTCTGGACAACAGTATAAATATAACTAAGGTGGGGTGGAGAAGGAGATTTGGAAATCAGCCGATTTGAAGGAAGCCAACACAAACACTCCAACAAATGCAGCATTTCGCACAGCCTTTGTGCTCATTACTTGTTGTTGGCATGAACTCATAAAAAACAGAAAAAGGCCATGAAGCATAATGGTTGAGATATTGCATGCCCTGGTGGTAATGAAATACACTATTTATCTGAAAACAACCTTCTTGTCAGTGTGCACTGGATTTCTTGAAGGTGATGGTCTATTTTATTTTGTTTCTTGATGGTAGTAAAAGTCTAGAAAAGTGTACAATTTTTCAGAAGGGCCTTTATTTTCTGTGGTTATCTCATCATGAGATAAGTAAGAGGAGCGAAAGTCCCCAATCTTGAAGGCTTTTTTGTAACTAGGCGTTTAATATAAGGGAATATATTTTAGCTTCTTTAGCAAATTCATACTGCATGAAAGGGTATTCCATAATAGACTAAGCAGGCCATATAAAATTAGTCAAGTTGGATATGGTGCCTGAAAATATTTGGCAGAATTCCCTGGAAAGCCACATGTGAACATTTTTAATACATATTAGGAGGCAGAAAACAATAATTATCTTCTATTGAAGTTCCCAAGTGAGAGAAATGTATTTGTACAGTCCTTTCAAAGAAAACCCTCTGTATTGCCAAATTGTTGTGTTTGGGATAGTGGCCTCTCTGCTGTGGCTTGTGGCTTGCTTCTCATAGGAAAAGCAGACATTACACTGCTATTTCATGAGACTGCTACCTTGAGCAAGGTGTTTTTGCCAAGGCCTTTGGCACATTGGCTGATAAATTTCCAGAACAAATACTTTTGAAGCCTATGGGTGTGATACCATGGAGAAGTTGGGTATAAAAACTACCTCGAGTGACTATTTCTCTACTTTATTTCTAACCTGGGCTCTTGGTTTAGAATAAATTGCACCTTTCCTTTCTTTACTTCCTTCTCTGGAGAGGGTCACTTTTCACTCAGGGCACTCATAGGTGTCTAAAACATTGCAATTTTCTTTTAGACCAGGCTATGTTTTAGTGTGGGTTGCCAAAAACACAGATCCTGATAATAATTTGGTGTAAGTAGATTATTTGGGAGTGAATCCCAGGAAGCATATTGAGGAAGTGGGAAAAGTGAGAGAGCAAATAGAGAAATCCAATAAAGCATTGCAAAGAAACAGACTGACTCTTTAGGGCTTAGTCATGCTGGACCCCTCTGGGACACTGTGCGAAACACAGCTGAAAATGATCAGTTGTGGGGTAGAGCAGCTCAGGCATTTGGCCACCAACTCTGGTCCCTCTTGTGTAGAGGGCTGCTTCTGAGTTGTTAACCTTCTAGCTAAGACTTTCTAACCTGCCTAGGTTGATAGACCATCCTCCCACAGCCTGAGACCAGCCTTGGGCAGAGGGAGACAGGGAGAAATAATAAATCTGAATGGGAACTCCTTGCAGGCTCTCTTGGCCTCGTGAATTTTGGTAGAAACCTGGGGTGTCAGATATAACCACCATCTCTGACAGTTAAGAAAGGCTCCTGGTCAAGGACAAAGCCCTTGTTTTTGATAAGCACCCAATATCTTTTCCTTTTTAAATTTTCCTTCATGTAACTCTTCCTAGTATTTTGGAATAACTGGGTAACTATAGTCTTTAATATCCTTAATTTCTAAAATAAGTAGTAATTACAGAATTTATCATTTATTGAGTGCTCACCCTATGTCAAATGCACTGACTTATTTAATTTCTTACAGCAACCCTATGATATAGGCATTATTATCTGGGTTTTGCCAATAAGAAAACAGGCTCATGGAGGTTACATTTCCCAAAGGACAGGGTCAGGATTTGGACCCAAGTTCATCTGAATTCAAAGTCCAAGACTTACCTGTGAAAACTCTATGTTGCCATCACCAAATTGGGATAAGATATATCTTCTAGCTAGATACAGGAGCTTTTGGGAGGGTTTAATGACTGATATGGTAGCCAGCCTCCAAGATGGTCTTTAGTGGTCCTAACCTCCTGAAACTCCAACTGTTGTACAATCCTCTTACAGTACAGGGCTGGCCTGATCAATAGAATACTGTAGAGGCAACAATGTGTGATTTCTGAGGAAGCATTGTAGCCTTTTGGTTTGTTCATGCTGTAGAAGCGAGGTGCCATGTCAAGAGGATGTTCAAGCATCCCTGTGGAAAGGCCCCTATGGTAAGGATGTAAGGACTCCTGCCAGCCCCAGCACTAACCCGCCAACAATGCAGCAAGTTACCTTGGAAGTAACTCCTCCAGCTCCCAGCCAAATCTTTAGATAACTATATTTCAAGGTAACATCTACAAAACATCGCTGAGAGAAATTAAGAAAGATCTAAACAAATGGTAGCATGTACCACGTTTATGGTTGCAGAAGACTCAGTAATGTAAAGCATCTATTAGTATATTCCCTAAATTGTTCTATTTTAATTGGAATACTACCAGGCTTTTTACTAGAAATTTAAAAACTAAGATTTAAATGGAAAAGCAAAAAGCCTAGAATAGCCAAAATAATCTTGACAAAGAATAAAATTGTAGGACTTTCCCTATTGATTTCAAAATTTATTCTGAAGCTACAATAAGTGACATTGTAGTATTGTTGTAAAGGCAGGCATATCAATCAATTGAACAAAATAGAAAGTCTAGAAATGGGCCCACGCATATATGGTCAATTGCTTTTTTACAAAGTGATTACACAATTCAGTGGAGAAAGGCTATATCTTACAACAAATCCTCCTAGAACAACAGAATATCTTCATAGAAAAACTGGACATTAGATCTCATCTCATTACATATATAATAACTAATTCAAATTGGTTTCTAGACCTAAACATAAAAGTTAAAAATGTAAAACTAAACATATGAGCTAAAAATATAAAACTTCCACAAGAAGCTATGGGAGAATATCTTCACAACATTGGGCTGGGCTAAGATTTCTTAGACACAACTCAAAAGCACTAATTTTGAAAGAAAAGACTGATTACATGCATTCGATCATAACTAAAACCTCTGCTTTTCAAAATATATTATTAAGAAAATACATTGTATACATGCCCTAAGAGAAAATGTTTGCAACAATATATCTGATGAAGAACTTTTATCAAAATATATAAATAACCCTTAAATTCAATAATAATATGACAGACAACCTAATACAAAAATAGACACTTCTAAAAAGAGGTTATAGGAGTGTTAATGTTATGTATTAAATATCTGTGTCCTTCAAAAATTTATATGTTGAACCCCTAACCCCCAGTGACTATATTTGGAGACGGGGGTCTTAGGAGGTAATTAGGATTAGGGAGGTCATGAGGGCAGGATCTTGGTTTGATGGGACAAACCCTTGTAATAGGAGGCATTAGAGAATGTGCTCTCACTCTCTCTCTCTCTCTCTCTCTGTCTCTGTCTCTCTGTCTCTCTCTCTCTCTCTCTCTCTCTCTCTTTTTCTACTTTGTGAAGGCACAGCAAGAGGGTGGCCAACTGCAAGCCAGGAAGAAACTTTCACCAGATCCCAACCATGCTGATCCAAACATTCAGCCTCCAGAACTGTAAAAAGACAAAATTCTGTTGTTTAAGCCATCCAGTCCATGGTATTTAGTTATGGCAGCCCAAGCTGAGTGAGATAGTCAGTAAGCCCATGAAAAGATGATCAATGTTATTAGTCATGAAGGCAACACAAATTAAAAACATAACGAAGTATCAAGATACACATATCTGAATAATAAATTTAAAATATTGACAATACCAAGTTTCAACATGGATCTGGAGCAAGTGGATATCTCATATATTGTTGGTATAAGTGTAAAATTGTGCACCTCTTTAGTAAAACTGATTAACAGTTTATTATAAAATTAAATTATCCATTTAATCCATGATTCAGCAATTCTTCTCCTGGATATTTCCCCAAGATAAATTAAAACTTATGCTCACAGAAAAGATTTATATACTCATAATGAAATAGAAAGAATGAAATCATGTCTTTTGCAGCAACATGGATGAAACTGGAGGTCATTATTTTAAGTGAAACAAGTCAAAAACAAGTATCACATGTTCTCACTCATAAGTGGGAGCTAAAATATGTGTACACGAGGACATAAAGGGTGGAATGATACACAATGGAGACTTGAAAGGGTGAGGGCATGGAGGGGATTGGATGATGAGAAATTCCTTAGTAGGTATAATGTGTGCTATCTGTGTGATGAATACCCTAAAAGCCCTGGCTTGACCACTATGTAATTTGCATATGTGAAAAATTGCCCTTGTGTGCGGTGGTTCACAACTGTAATCCCAACACTTTGGCTGAGGCGGGTGATCACCTGAGGTCAGGAGTTCGAGATCAGCCTGACCAGTATGGAGAAACCCCGTCTCTACTAAAAATACAAAATTAGCCAGGCATGGTAGTACATGCCTATAATCCCAGCTACTCAGGAGGCTGAGGCAGGAGAATTACTTGAACCCAGAAGGTGGAGGTTGAGGTGAGCCAAGATCCAGCCTGTGCAACAAGAGCAAAACTCCATCTCAAAAAAAAAAAAAAAAAGGAAATTGCCCTTGTATTCCATAAATTTAAACAAACTAAAAAAATTTGTTCACATTTATGGCAGCTTTATTTGTAATAGTGAAGCACTGAAAACAAACCAGAAGAATGGATAAAGAAATTTCCTCTGGATGGGGAAATACGGCTTGGAAATCAAAAGAGGAACTTCTGATACATGCAGTTACACAGATGGATCAGTCAGACATTATACTAGGGAAGAAAATAGCATGTGCTGTAGACTCCATTTAATTGAAATTCTAGTACATGCAAAATTAATCGACAGTGATTGAAGTCAGATCCCGTTTTTCCTGGAGCCAAAAGGAGGCTGACCACAAAGGGACTTGAGAGAACTTTCTGGAATGATGGAAATATTTTGTATCTTGATTAAGCTGTTACACAGGTGTGCATATTTATCAAAAATTTAAAATGTGCATTTGATTGTATGTCATTTGCACTCCAATAAGGTGGATGAAAAGCCAACAATGGGAATGATTGGATATGGATGTTTGTTACAGTATCCTAGTATTTTTCTGTATTTTTAAAAGAATAGTTTTTCCGTTAAAAGGTGACTGCCTGGAGAATTCTGGGTTTACTGACAGGTTTATCTCTCACCCTCATATTCCATCTTCCTTTTTTGTTGCTTACAAAATACTCATCTTGAATTTGGATGTATGAGTGCTTGAAAGAGAGACTTTAAAACAATCATTTGGAGCTCATTCATTTTTTATTACATAGTGATTTTTGGCTTGCAGAGTTCATAGATTTCTATTGTTGTAAGCTGTCTCAGAAGTTTTTCCAAAATGCATCTAAGAATGCAGGATATTTGTGTATGAGTGAGGCTTGGGATTTTTTTTTCTTTTTCTCCTTAAGAAAGAATTTTTTAAATGTCTAATTAAGTCCTGGAATGAATTCTTGCTAATGCCAAGCCCATGGAAACCCAGGTTTTCTTTCCTCAAAGATAAAACAGTGGCCCTTCTTCCTTCGGCATTCGTCACTGTTTTTTTTTTTTTTAGACGGAGTTTCGCTCTTGCTGCCCAGGCTAAAGTGCAGTGTCGTGATCTCAGCTCCCTGCAATCTCCCCCTTCCGGGCTCAAGTGATTCTCTTGCCTCAGCCTCCTGAGCAGCTGGGATTACAGGCATCCACCACCATGCCTGGCTTTTTTGTTCTGTATTTTTAGTCGAGATGGGGTTTCACCATGTTGGCCAGGCTGGCCAAGCTGGTTTTGAACTCCTGAACTCAGGTGATCCACCTGCCTTAGCCTCTCAAAGTTCTGGGATTACAGGTGAGAGCCACTGCGACTGGCCTCATCACTCTTAAACTCCCAGGTGAACCACTTTTTATTTCTTGATACAAAAGTCTTTGACACCTAGTGAGAGGGCCAAACCTTCTGGGTTAAATCTTCAAAGTCAGAAAACTTCAATCATCTCATTCATTTTATGGTAGCTGGAAGTAGAAATTGTTTCTTCTAGATAGGAACCTTGCCTGTCTTATTCGTTGTGGTATCCCTAGCACCTAGAACCACGTTTAAAAAACATACATTTTACAGATGAGGAAATAGATGCGCAGAGAGATTTAAATGAGTAGCCAAAGCCACACAGCTGATGACCCAATAATTCTACTTCTGAATATACATATAAAATAATTAAGAATAGGGTCTCAGAGAGATATGTGTACACTCATGTTTGAAGCAGCATTATTCACAACAGCCAAAATGTGGAAGCGACCTAAATGCCCATCAACAGATGAATGGATTAACAAAATATAGCGTATGAAAAGAATGGAATATTATGCAGCCTTAAAAAGGAAAAAAATTCTGACATATGCTACAACATGGATAAAACTTGAGGACAGCATGCTAAGTGAAATAGGCCAGTCACAAAAGGTCAAATACTATATGCTTTTACTTATATGAGAAACCTATAGTAGTCAAACTCATAGAGACAGAAAAGTAGAATGGTGGTTGCCCAGGGCTGGCGAGAGGAAAATGGGGGGTTGTTTAATGAATATAGAGTTTTAATTTTGCAGATAAAAGGAGTGCTAGAGATGGATGGTGGTGATGATTGCACAAAAATGTGAATGTAATTAATACCACTGAACTGTACACTTAAAAATCGTTAAGATGGTAAATTTTGGGTTATATATTTTTTTCTGTAATTTAAAAAAGTCACACAGCTAGCACATGATAGAGCGATGGAGCCTGCTATGGTCTGAATGTTTGTGACCCTCCAAAATTAAATGTTGAAACCAATCACCAGTGTGATAGTATTAGGAAGTGAGACTTTTCTGAAGTGATTAGGTCATGAGGGCAGAGCTCTCACGAATGGGATTAACACCCTCTTTCTCCCTTCCACTGAGTGAGGACACAGCAAGAAAGCACCATCAATGAGTCAGAAAGTGGGTCCCTACCAGGCACGAAATCTACTGGCGCCTTGATCTTGGACTTCCCAGTCTTCAGAAGTCTGAGAAATCCATTTCTGTTGTTTATAAGCTACCCAGTTTATGGTATTTCCTCGCAGTAGCCTAAACAGACCACGACAGAACCCAAACCGATGTCTTCTGGATTTCAAGATCAAAATTATATATTTTTTTACAGCCATGTACAAGTTTGGATGCTGTGAGGCAGGTTTCTCCCTAGCTTACTTTTTATAGAGGAAGATCATCAATTTGATTTCTTAATACCATGACTTCAAAGATTTTGGGACAGCTCTGCCACTCATAAAAAGAAGCCTCTTAATTTGCCTGATGTTTCACTAAGTTAGTGAGTCTCAATCCCAGCAGCATATTGGGATCACCAGAGAAGATTTAAAAAATACTGATGCCTAGGTTCCGCCTCTCCCAACCCCAGGCATTTTGATGTAATCTAACTGGGGTGTGAACTGGGCATTAGGATTCTTAAAAGCCCGATGCCCAAATGCAGCCAAAAATGACTTCTCTATTAGTAGACAGATGTCTGGATTCCTGATAGTTAGAACAGGATACCCCTGTGCAACAGAACTCCAAACGTTTCTCAGATCACAAGCAGTAAGCCAAATTGTGGTCACTATAAAAGAAAATTTACCAGCTCCTTTCCCAAACTTTTGAGAGGGAGGAGGAGTTAACATAACGTGTTAACATAACATGTCTTTAAAGCAGGAACCCTGGAGTTTGGCTGCTGGGTATGTAATTCTGACTGCATCACCTGCTATCCCTGTGACTTCAGCCTAATTGCTTAACTTCTCTGAATCCCCATGGACATGATATGGTTTCTTGCCCACAGAATTACTTGAGAAAACAATGAGATAATTCCCCTAAAGCATAATATCCAACAAAGGCTGAAAACTTAGTTTGACTACTTATTATGAAGAACACATATTCTTGGTGTCTGTTTTTTTTTTTCACTTTGTCATGATGAGACAAATTTCTCTTACATGATATTTAGGTCTACTCTGCATGGCATATACTGCCCTGTGTTTCTAAAGGTCAAGGGGAGGGGAGGATGTAGGGGGAGAGATTGGTAAAGAAAGGGTTGTGTGTGTGTGTGTGTGTGTGTGTGTGTGTGTGTGTGTGTGTGAGAGAGAGAGAGAGAGAGAGAGAGAGAAGATGGAGAAAATAGAGCAAGAAAGAATGGTCAGATTACCAAAGGCATTTACTAAACGATGGCAACTGGAGAAAATTTTATGACCTCTGAACTTGACACCAGATAGAAATGGAAGCTTCAAGAAGAGACCAGGAAGCAAAGATTTGAAGCATCCTTAGAAGGCAGAGGACTGCCATCCAGGGATGGAAAGAAACTTGGCAAAAGAGAGAGAGAAGAAGAAAGAATGAGCCTTGGAATCAACCAGGAGGAAAGAGAATTCAGAGGAAGACCGTGAAGGCCAACACTTCAAAGATTTATGTTTTTATGCTGCTACATGAAACATAATGAAAAGTTAAACTTCGAAGAAAAGCATGTTCTGAATCATTTCTGCAAAGGAAAAAGCCATCTTAGAACTGTACATAGGAGCTAAAGCAAATGGAGTCTGCGTGATGATGAATCCAAATTCACCACATCTTCTTCCAGACTTGAGGTCTGTCTGGGCCCCTGTGCCTACCACTCTCCCCAACCCATGTCCAATGTCATACCCCTTGCAGTGGAGAGGAAAGACTGCCTTGACCCAGTTGCAGAGAGCTCAGAGGAGGGAGGCACCTGCCCAAGGGAATTAGCTCAGATCCTCTGATAATGGTGCAGCTGGAGGCCTGGCGGAGGTCCATGAGGGTCACCATCAAGGGCTTTTGTCCTGCTGAAGGGTGTGTTGTCCAAGTACCTCGGGTGGGTGCTGGGAATGTTCATAACTCATTCGCAATTGTGTTGACTAATTATTTTGAGACTTAGTCAGAGGGAAGGCTTTTGGCTGTTCCCTTCTGTGCACAAACCATGAGCCTCCACTCTGACTAATTGGAAGAGTTAGTTAGCCCTTTTCTCCATCATCAGGCAGGTTTACAAATCTCTGCTGCCAATCCTCTGTCCAACCTTCCTCTCCCTCCAAGTTCCTTGTTGCCCTTGCTAGAATGGGCCTGAATGTGCAGTCTGCAGAAATCTCCAGGGATTCTTCCATTCTCTTCTATCCCTTCTCAGCATGCCATCCCACACAGAAGTCAGAAAGGGAGTTTAGGCCCCTTAATGTTCACTTTCCATCCTATCCAACAACTTGGTAGCTCCCAATAAGATTAGCTCAGAGAAAAGAAAATCTCCAAGGAATTCCTACAAGCCAAGGTCCGGGCCCCCTCCCTGGCACCATTGGGTTGCCTAGTCTTCATTTTTTTTTTTTTTTTGAATGTGTGTGTGTGTGTATGTGTGTGTTTAATATGACAGTTCAGGCTTGAAAACCAGTACATTTAGAAATATAAACTAGATGAAAACAAGCTATAATGAAAGTGAAAAAAAAGATATCAGTTTACTGCTGATTGAAAATCAGGAACAGATGAGATTGGGAGGCTCTGGGCATTTAATTTCCTAGAGGAGGTCAGTTCTTGGAGAAAACCATGCCCAGCCTACATTGGCTTCCCATCAGCAATATTGTGTTAATTTATTTGTGCCCTTCCCTAGTTTGTGGAGGAAAACAATGAGACAGCTTGTTTTCAGTTCTTTCAGCCTTTTTATATCATGGTGTGTTTCATTGTATTCTATTTGGAAAGGTGGGTGGATAGAAAAAGAACATCAGTGTGACCATTAACCTGAGAGTCCAGTTTGTGTCCTAAAAAGCACAGCATACCTGAGAGGGAAGGAGAGGTGTCAGGAAGCAGGAAGGATGTTCAATGGAAGGAGAAAGGAGGAGACATATGTGCTGCTCTGACTAGGACTGTAAACACACAATCGCTCCACAGCATGGAGAAAGGCAAAAGAGAGTAGTAGCAGGGAGCAGTGCCACCCCTAGTGTGGTCCAGCCACCAGCAGCATCAGCATCACTGGGAGCTTGTTCAAAATGCAGAATCTCAGTCCTCACGTTAGTCACTCTGAATTGGAGTCTCTGTGATTGCCTTGCACAGAGGTTGTGCACGAATGAGCCAAAGACTGTTTGTTTTTAAAATCATTCTTCTTCTTATAAACAATAATCATTTATTTAGCTACTCATGTAAGAAAAGCATTGCACCAGAAGTTAAATTTACACATTACTATATTGTGGTCTTTATGATTCAGGGGCTTACAATCTGATAGAGGTGTCAGGATTTTCACATAAAGAGACAAGTAGTAACCCCAGAGTTTGCATATATTAAGAGACTAAAGAGCAAGTCATATCCTCACCGAAAGGATAGCTTGTTTCAAATTCTAGCAAATTCACCTGTAAGCACTTCTGTATGTATCTCTAGCAGATAAGGACTTTCCTTATCTTTTAATTTGTATTATTTTGTTTATCTGTATTTAAGGTGTACAACATGATGTTTTGATCTATATATCCTAGTGAAATGATGACTACAGTCAAGTGAATTAACGAACCCATTACCTCACAGTTACCTTTTTATTTTTGCAGTAAAAAATATAATATAAAATCTACCTTCTTAGCAAGTTTTCAGTGTATAATAAAATATTAACTGTAGTCCTCAAGGACAAAGAAATTTTGGTATGTATATGCAATGGAATATTATTAGACCTTAAAAAAGAATATCCTGCCATTTGTAACAATATGGATGAAGCTGGCGGACATTATTTATATGTTCTTTTTTAACATCTTTGCAAAACCACTATCACATAACACAATTAGAATTAATTCTTTAACATCATTAAATATGCAGTTGGTATTCAGTTTTCCTTGATTGTCTCAAAAATGTCTTTTACAATTGACTTTCCAATCAGAATCCAAATAAAGTCCATATATCTTTAATTTTCTACATAGCCATTTACTATTTTTATTACCTAATTTATTAGTTTGTCAATCATCCCTATGAACCCTTTAAAGCCCCATGAAAATGGAAGCTACATGAGTGCTATGCAGGCTCTGTCAATTTTGTACATCAGAGCTTTCCAGCACCCTGAATAGCACACATACTAGATCCTCGATAATTATCTACTGAAAGAATAAATAATGAATGAAAGGACAAATATGTTTATATATCACTTGTATATATTTAAAGCTTCTCTTTTGGGCCTCATAATGCATAGGACTCATGACTTGATTCTTTCCTTCTTGCTCAAGAGAAAAAGTAAAAAATGTGAAAACTGGGCTAAAAGTTATGAAATTATCTTGAAGTCCTCAGAAGACCGTGCTAACTAGTAACGTGTTCTAACAGGATTGAATGATAAATATACAAAGACAACCTCTTTTTTAGGTGAATTAACAAAGGTTAAATCAGCTTTTTCAGAGTAATTTATCCAAGTAAAAGCAGACTAAAAATGTGTCTGCTTTTCAAATCCCTAATTCTATCAGCACCTCTCAAAAGAATTTCAGATTCATTTGAGTGGGACTTCAATTTAATTCATATAAAATTATGTAACAGGAATATTTTTCTCCAATGTCACAAATATTACAGGAGCTACAATTCAATCTTTAAATGAATTACTGCTCTGAAATAGCAGGTAGTTTAAAAGCCAGTCTGTAGGGATAGGAGGAAGTGTCCATGAAATCTCGAGGTTATATATCCCACCATCATTCCAGAAATAGTATGCTTGCATTTTATTTTTTTGTAAATTGAAGAATATCTCACAGAATTCTTATGTGACTGAGTGACTCAAAACCTCTTTGCAAAATTTGCACAGGTGATCTAAAAATGCAAATTTTGATTCATAGGACAAGTGGAATCCTTCAGATCTTGTAGTTGGCTTGAGTGCTAGCTTATGCTTACAGTATTAAGGGATAACGTGGGGAGAAATACCAGATATAGGTGATGGGGGAGGAAGGAAGCAAACCACCTTGCCATGTATGTACCTATGCAACAATCCTGCATGATCTGCACATGTACCCCAAAACCTAAAGTATAATTTTAGAAAAGGAAGAAGAAATGGAGAAAAAAGTATGAAAAGACAATTTATTTGAGCCTTAGGATGAAACTTGGAAAAAACTCAGTTTCTACCCTCTTAATTCAAACAGCTATTAAGAGACTAATGACTTATATAAAATAGCATTAAAATATCTATGCACAAACACTTTCATTATTTTACCCACATTATGCATAATGGCCTCTGCACATAAAATATAAAAGAACGTCAGAAATACCAAAGTTGCCAAGATCACACAGAGAATGCTATTTTAGATGATCTAAAAAATGTTGATGATCACACACATAGATCTGAGAGACGCAGAGGCACACAGCTGTAGCCTTAGAACCCAGCTTTATTTACCATCTGTCTGTTAGCACCATGAGTCTTGGCTGAGAGAGCTGCTCTGCAGATCTGAGAATTCTGTCTTCTTTTCCAAGCATCCTGGACCGGGTTTTTCAGAAGATTAATGGAACCTAGGAGAAATAATGTTTCCCTGCTCCCAAACTAAGGGCAAAACAAGGGCAAGTCATTAACTTGAAGGCAGGTTATTAACTTAGTTATGGGGCTCTTCATATGCTTTTGCCTGTAACTCTGTGGCAGACTAGACATTTAGTCACTTACCTTCTGTAAGGGAAGTCACTTAAAGTAGAGGCTCAAGGAATCTCACGTCCAAATAGGGTCATTGCTGAATTTGCTGGGAGAAAAAAGAGACTGTATTTTTGCTGGCTAATGCGGCATTTCTAGATGTTCATTAAGCTGTTAAAAAATGTGAAATGATGACTCACTGCGAACCCCTCCCAACCCCCTTCCCTGCTCCAATATGCCTGTGGGTTGAAGGAATGTATACTGACTTGAGTTAAAGAAGAAGCTTGTGGTTTCCATTATAGTCTGTAAACATCGATTGCTGAAAGCCTCAAGTGTGCTATCATCTCCTGCCACACACATGCTTTATATACAGTTGATCTTAGAAAACAGATTGGGAGAGCACCGTGTTTACAACTCCAGAGTAACCCAACTAATGGGGGGCTGGCCTGCCTGGGGGTCTCCAGACCATCACTGTTAACAGTGGAGGTCCCCTCTGATGTCTTTTAAGCCAAAGCATCAAGAGAGAAGCCAGGGACAAGTCTTGTTAAAGAAAGATCTTCTTGGTGCCCTCAGTGGTTCTTTGCTGCTTCACCATCAACAAAAGAGATTAAAAAAAAATCTTTGCTTTTCTTTTAGGTTGTATCTTTAGGTCTTACTCTTGAAGTCACTGAAAAGTTGGTTTATCTCTTATTTCCAAGGCCACTGGCAATGCTATCATTTCTGATTAATGATTTGTTTATGGCTGAGTAGTATTCCATGGTCAGGTGATGTTTACATTGAAAGTCCAGATTTCAGCACTATGTAATATAGCCATGTAACAAAATTGCATTTGTACCCCCTAGATCTATTTTTTTAAAGTTTAATTTAATTATGAAGCGGCAGCGGGGTGCAAACCGTTCAGGGAATTATTCTGGTAGTGCCTGATGGATTTAAAGAATATCAAGATAAAGATGGCTGAGGGTATCTTGAGATTTGCACGACACTCTGACCAGGTTTGATAAGAAGAGCTAAATGGGTAAGTTTCTTCTGGAAGGAGAAATCATGGATGTGGTATGGGTAGAAAAGTATAAGATGCAGCATCAGAGGATTCCAGTGTGCCTTCTGGCTTTGACATTCAGAGGCTTTGTGACCTAGGACACTACTTCTTAGACATTAACATGGGTACATATCACCTAGGGGGGTGGTTATTAAATGCAGATTCTCACTCAGTCGGTGTGAGTGGGACCTGAGGCTACCCGCAATGGTCATTCTGCACCTGGCTGTGAGAAGCAGAGAATCTGGCAAGACTCCTGACCTATGTAAGTCTCAGTTCCTTCTTTAATAAAATAGAGTTTAGAAGGATACCAGCCTTCCAGGATTATTGGGACTCATGGCACTGATAAGAGTTCCTGGCATAGGCAATGGAATGGAGAAGACAAGTATCAGATATTGGTTTTGGGATCCCAGAATGTTAATGATTAGTGATGGAAAACATCTGAGGAAGGCCTTAGTTTTAACTCATCATTTCACAGGTAAAGAAATCAAGCTGTGTGGAAGGGCTCAGTAAGTGACTACAACTGTGCCTGCTTTTTGAGTCTAAGTAGAGGTCCAGTGGACAGAAGTGTCTGGTTTGTATTTATGGTGGGTGTGACTTGAGTCTCTGGCACTATCTGACCTATGATTTGATATAAAATGAATCATTGTTGCAAATATTTCATTTCCCTGCTCTTTCTCCACCCCCCTTATTTATTTATTTATTTTAATAAACTAAGGCTGTCCTATGACAGGCCATGCTAATAATATCTTTTATTCCAAACAGAATGGGTGAAGAGTCAGTGATTTCATGCGTGTTCAGCTAAAAGTGTTTGCTTTTCCCTGATGTCTCCCTTCCCACCCCTCCTGACTCTGAGCTCTCATGCTCCTTTCCTCAGCTCTTAAGAATGCTAGGCAGGCTGGCTGTCATCCTTAATCAAATAACATGATCAGTAAACACTATAAAATTATACCTTTCTGCTTTGCAGTAGTGGAGAAGGTACTAATGATGCAATGAAAAGGCTAATTAAAAACTCATAAATCTCAGTCTTTTGAGTTTGATGAGTGGCTCACAAGAAAGGCTTAATTCCATAGCCTGCTTACTAAGAACTCAATGGTCCTTATTAGGAAGTAGTTCTCACTGTCTGCTTCTCTTTACTGAGACTTGTAATGTAAGGTTGTTGAAAGAACTTCCACATGGCTCAGCTTTGAAGAAGGCCATGCTTCCTAGGTTTCCCAGTTTTTAAAGTCTTGTATTTACTATAACTCATAGTCAGCTGTCAGAGCCAGTTATCCATAAGTATGAAGCTAATGACATTGGAGGCTTCACCCTAGGCATGTGTGTAGGACTCCATAGATAAAGATGGTTTATTCTCTGACCCAAGACTGCACTGCTCATGTTGGCCTCATTTCATTGAACACAAGGAGGTCCAGGAGAGAGAGCAGATGGCTGGCTTGATGGACCCTGAAACCTCTGCTGGGCAGAAAGAAGCCCATGCCCTGGAAAACATGGGTCAGTTACCTCATCTTAGCTTATAAAGGTAGCCCACAAGCAACAGATGAGGGGAAATATGGAAGTGGTGTGTTCTTCAAGGGGTGGCAGAGGGAGATATATGGGTTTAGGGCAAGCCATAGGATTGAATAATAGAGATGGCTGGGTATAATAGGACCCCAAACCTAAGTATGAATAGTTGTACCTTCACTCCCTGGTTATTGTTTCAGAAAGGCAATTACTAACTGTACCTGGTCTAAAGACTCACCTGACCAATATACGGATCTTAAAGCATCATCTGAGGACTTCTAGACTCTGAGGGTCCTAAGCATATGATGGTAAGTGATAAAAATGTAGGGAGTCAGTAAGTCTGACTGTAGAGGCCCATTGCTTTGTAGAAACAATGATTAGCAACCAGCAAAGTGGATGTGGAAGATTGCAAAAACGACCCCAATTGTTCACCCTTCCTGTTTGTTTCCCCATCTCTTGAATCTGAGCTGGCTTTATGAGTTGCTTTGGCCAATAGTCTAGTGAAAGCAATAGTGTGACATGTCTCAGCCAAGGATACAAGAAGCCTTGAACACTTCCACTTGTTCTCTGAGACTCCTGTGACCATCATGTAAACATCCTGCAGGAGGATGAATCATGGAGAATAGCCATCCCAGTTAAGGCCATCACAGACTACCCAGGCCTCTGTAGGTGAATCCTGTAATACGGCAGATACATGAGCAAGCCCCATGAAGATCAGTTTAGCCTATCCAAGAGCAGAGGAACCCATATGTTTATAAACTAAATAAATCCTTGGTTTTTCTTTCAACATTTCTTAATGAGAAATTTCAAACATACAGAAAAATTTAAAAAATTGTCGAGAGAACAGCTATATATCTAATATTTTACTGTTTATTTTTAAATCACATATCCATTCATCTACCACCCATCCTTCTATTCATCCATCAGTCCATTTTCTTTTTTAAAATAGTGATTATTGCTTTAATTTACTAAATTTGGGGATGATTTATTATGCAAGAATTATTTTTGGTAGTAGGTAACTGATACTAAGGACGTAATAAAAGAAAGCTTACTTTGGGAAGTAAGTGAAGATTCCAAGAATGAAGTGGCTGATTTGGGCTTCTTTGCATAACAGTGTTTTCTTACTAAAGGGTACCGATGAGATCTACTCTTCTGGGAAGAAGAATTTTGACCAAAAGTTGTGAAATGGCTCAGGGTTTATCTGCAAGCAGAGGACCCTGACTAGGCTATATTACTTCCCTGTTCTTCATGAATCCCTAGCAGGTAGGAATGCTCAGGACTTTTTGACTGGAAGAGTAGATACTTAGAAAGCAGCAGTTCATGGGGATGAGGGCGAAGAATGTCCCTTACATATGCCCTCACTTCCATGGTTTCTAAGTGATTCACATGGGTATATACTCAGTTTTATGTCAATCTCATGAGGAAAGCATCTTATAGATTTGGAAATCAAATCTCAGAGAGGGTTTTCACCTGCCCAATGTCAGTTTAAGATCGATCTAAGACTCAAACTCAGGCTTGTACATTTGAAGTTCCAATGTTCTTTCCATGCTAGCTCAACTCTCCTTTTTTGTTGTTATCCAAAAATATATATAAAAAATAAAAAAATAAAAAAGAAAGATGGCAGGTGAAATTGGGAATAAGTAAAATGAAAAAAGAGAAAAAGAGGCATTGGGGATACATGATATGTGATTGATTTATTCTAAACTTGTTTCTACCAAGAATTATTTACCTCAGCTCTTTTCAAATGCCTGGCAGTGTGCTAGGTTTGTTGACTGGCACCAGTTGTGCAAACCAGCCTTTGTCCTGAGAAACTTGCTGTCCAATTTGGTGTGAAAAGATGCAGGGCAAATGACTCTGGTATTGGCATCACAAACTCACAGCTCACCTCTGATTTCAGCCCACATGAGAGGGACAGTTCCGTGAACTAAAGGCTAAACTTCAGCGGCTAGCTTCTCATTTCAAGGGTATGCCGTGTGGCTTTCTCTTTTCTGTCCCAGGGCTTTCTACCAAGCCATGGGAGCTTGAGTTCATTTGGCTTATAAGTACCACTCAAAAGACCTGTGGAATCGACACCCCTAGGGGTGATGCTCAACCAGTGAGGGATGGGAGCCGGTGAGTGGATGCTCCAGCTGCCTACCTTATACTCAGACAATCCTGGGAGGTATTTCCCTGCTTCTTGCTGTAATTCATAGAATTGAGCCTTGGTGTCCACAGCAGCAACCTTGACAATGCATTCTTGTGTTAGCTTTTCCTCCCTCCCTATCTCATTCTCTCTGTTCTCTCACTCCTGGTTCCAAGGCCTTTTCCTCAAAAGCCATCTGAGTTCACATCTTGTTTCAGGTTTTGCTTTCCCACAGCTATGATAAAAAAGATGAAACATATACTTACAAATAAAATCATGAATAATATGGGAATATAATTTTAAGAGGCAGTATGACATGAAAGACAGATATATATACCGTATATAACAGATAATACAAGGATTTAAGAAACAAGAAGATGTTAAAAACATTGGGGTCGCTGGAGTCAAGACTTTAAGTGAGAATATGATTTCAATACATTGTTAAATGGAATTCTGGGCATGGGAATCTGCAGGAGGGAATTTTTCTGGGATTCTTACAAACCTCTGTTTTTTTATGCTTCACTAAATGTCAGCCATTAACAGTGCTGAAGTATCTAGTGGAAACTTTACTCACCAAGTGCCCACCATGAAATAATGACTTGTTGACTGCTAATGCTATGTGAAACCCAAGTTGTTTTCACTTTTTTCTATCTTTGATTGTGGCATAATTTTATTAGGGTTGACCCCTTATATTTTAGAGATGATCATACAACTCTATTCCCTGGTAGGATATTTATAAGCACATTCAATGCCCAAATTATTAAATTATATAAAGTCCTATGGACAAGTGGGAAAGCCAGGGCTGGTTTGTCATGGAACTTGTCACTCAAGGAGAAGTGCAAATGCCATGTGGCTTTTAAATAAAAACCAGATGGCAAATAGTATTTGGTGGGTCTTGGTTCTTCTCCAGCTGTCTAATGCTCAGAAGTCTCAAGAAAAGTGGAGATATTTTTTGCCACAGTAAAATTCTAGCATTTGTAGCCAGTTGCCTTGATTTCCATCATGAAGGGCTTGTTTTGAAGCATGACTCACAGAGGAGGCTGTGAGGAAAAGCTCGAATGAGAGGGTGGTCCCCTTGGGTCAGCGAATAGGCTAGAAAACGGTAGGGTGGGGCAACTCAGGCTGCAGCTTCCTATATAGCGCTGGGTGTTGTTTTAAGCAGACAGCCTTATTTTCTAGGACTAATTTCTCTCTTGCTCTTCATCAGCTCAGTGCTTAAAAGGCAAGGAAGCCGCAGAGGAAAAGAAAGAGGAAATTCAAAAGGGAAAGAAAATATCTGCGTATCACAGAGAGCATAAACAAAATGTAAACCTTTAATAATAGACACCAATAGGCAGATGAAAGGAGATGAAGTGAAAACTCCTCAACCACCCCCCAAGTTACCACATCTGCACAACTGTTGAAAACACTTTAAAACACCAAACATTAACTATTTTGTTCTTTTCAAAGTTTATAACCTTTTCCCTTTTTGCTTAGCCGTGTTCTAATGACATTTTTTTTTTTCTGTTAAAGAGCATTGGTTTATGAGAACAGGATGTTTGTATTAAATATTAAATCATCAAGGCTTCTTTCGGCTGAAGGTCCCAGCTTGGCTTCAGTTTTGATTGAAATAGACAAACCTACGTTCCTACAGAACTAGAGAGAGTACAAAGAGTTTGTCAAATCTTGATAGTGCAACCCGGCATTGGGCCAAGAACAGAATAATTGGTTAAAGTCTGCATAGTTCTTTGAAGATGCAAAGTAGCATGAAATTCTAAGTAGTATTGAGAGTTGAGCCAGCCCTTGAGGGCCTGATTCTAGGGGACAGCAGACTATACCTCCCCGATGGTCTTTTGAGTAGCAAAGTCATTGTCTTGTGTAAATGAACTCTTCATGGGAACCATCTGGGTTCTAGAAATTGGCCTTCAACTCTGGGGTATCTACTCTCCCCCTTTCTTCTTGGAAACTTAATTATACGATCAGTGTCATCTTTGGCTTTCAGGGCTCTGCAATGTCCTGGAAAATATCCTACATTTCACATGAAAACATTCTGCGTGTAAGAGGTAGAACTTTTAGAAAGCAGGCAAATATTGTATATCTTAGGATTTTCCAACTAGTCTCTGATAAAACAGACTTTATTTTTTTGAGACGGAGTCCTGCTCTGTCGCCCAGGCTGGAGTGCAATGGTGCAATTTTGGCAAACTGCAACCTCTGACTCCCGGGTTTAAGCAATGCTCTTGCCTCAGCCTCCCGAGTAGCTGGGATTACAGGCAACTGCCACAACACCTGGCTAATTTTTTTGTATTTTTAATAGAGATTGGGTTTCTCCATGTTGGCCAGGCTGGTCTCAAACTTCTGACGTCAGGTGATCTGCCTGCCTCGGCCTCCCAAAGTGCTGGGATTACTGGCATGAGTCACCATGCCAGGCTAAAACAAACTTTAAACCAACAAAGATCAAAAAAGACAAAAAAAAGGCATTATGTAATGGTAAAGGGATCAATGCAACAAGATGAGCTAACTATCCTAAATATATATGCACCCAATACAGGAGCACCCATATTTGTAAAGCAAGTTCTTAGAGACCTACAAAGAGACTTAGACTCTCACACAATAATAGTGGGAGGCATTAACACCCACTGTCAATATTAGACATATCATGAGACAGAAAATTAGCAAGGATATTCAGGACTTAAACTCAGCTCTGGACCAAGTAGACCTAATGGGCATCTACAGAACTCTCCACCCAAATCAACAGAATATACCTTCTCCTTAGCACCACATAGAACTTATTCTAAAATTGACCACATGACTGGAAGTAAAACACTCCTCAGCAAATGCAAAAGAATGGATATCATAACAAACAGTCTCTCAGACCACAGTGCAATCAAATTAGAACTCGGGATTAAGAAACTCACTCAAAAGAGCACAACTACATGGAAACTGAACAACCTGCTCCTGAATGACTACTGGGTAAATAACGAAATTAAGGCAGAAATAAATGTTTTTTGAAACCAATGAGAACTAAGACACAACATACCAGAATCTCTGGGACACAGCTAAAGCAGTGTTTAGTGGGAAATTTATACCACAAAATGCCCACAGGAGAAAGTGGGAAAGATCTAAAATTGACACTCTAGTATCACAAGTAAAAGAACTAGAGAAGCAAGAGTAAATAAATTCAAAAACTAGCAGAAGACACAAAATAACTAAGATCAGAGCAGAACTGAAGGAGATAGAGACACAAAAAACCCTTAAAAATCAGTGGATCCATGAGTTGGTTTTTTTGAAAAGATTAACAAAATAAGATAGACTGCTAGCCAAATTAATAAAGAAGAAAAGAGAGAAGGATCAAATAGACACAATAAAAAATGATAAAGGGGACATCACCACTGATCCCACAGAAATATTCTACCATCAGAGAATACTATAAACACCTCTACACAAATAAACTAGAAAATCTGGAAGAAATTGATAAATTCCTGAATACATACCCCTCCCAAGACTAAACCAGGAAGAATTCAAATCCCTGAATAGACCAGTAATAAGTTCTGATATTGAGGCAGTAATTAATAGCCTAGCAACCAAAAAAAGCCCTGGACCAGATGGATTCACAGCCTAATTCTACCAAGGAAAAAGAGGAGCTAGTACCATTCCTTCTGAAACTACTTCAAACAATAGAGAAAGAGGGTCTCCTTTCTAACTCATTTTATGAGGCCAGCACCATCCTAATACCAAAACCTGGCAGAGACACAACAAAAAATATTTCAGGCCAATATCTCTGATGATCATCTATGCGAAAATCCTCAATAAAATACTGGCAAACTGCATCCAGCAGCACATCAAAAAGCTTATCCACCATAATCAAGCCAGCTTCATCCCTAGGCTGCAAGGCTGGTTCGACATATGCAAATCAATAAATGTAATCCATCATATAAACAAAACCAGTGACAAAAATCACACGGTTACCTCAATAGATGCAGAAAAGGCCTTCGATAAAATTCAACACCCCATCATGCTAAAAGCACTCAATAACTAGGTATTGATGGAACGTATCTCAAAATAATAAGAACTATTTATGACAAACCTATAGCCAATATCATACTGAATGGGCAAAACCTGGAAGCATTCCTTTTGAAAACCAGCACAAGACAAGGATGCCCTCTCTCACTACTCCTATTCAACATAGCATTGGAAGTTCTGGCCAGGGCAATCAGGGAAGAGAAAGAAATAAAGGATATTTAAATGGGAAAAGAGGAAGTCAAATTGTCTCTGTTTGCAGATGACATGATTGTATATTTAGAAAACCCCATCATCTCAGCCAAACAACTCCTTAAGCTGATAAGCAGCTTTAGCAAAATCTTAGGATACAAAATCAATGTGCAAAAATCACAAGCCTTTCTCTATACCAATAATAGACAAACAGAGCCAAATCATGAGTAAACTTTCATTCACAATTGCTACACAGAGAATAAAATACCTAGGAATACAATCTAAAAGGGATGTGAAGAATCTCTTTAAGGAGAACTACAAACCCAAACCACTGCTCAAGGAAATAAGAGAGGACACAAACAAATGGAAAAACATTCCATGCTCATGGATAGAAAAAAATCAATATTGTGAAAATGGCCATACTGCTAAAAGTAGTTTATAGATTCAATGCTTTTCCCAATCTACCATTGACTTCTTCACAGAATTAGAAAAAAGCTACTTTAAACTTCATATGGAACCAAAAATAGTCAAGACAATTCTAAGCAAAAAGAACAAAACTGGAGGCATCATGCTACCTGACTTTAAATTATACTACAAGGCTGCAGTAACCAAAACAGCATGGTACTGGTACTAAAACAGATATATTGACCAATGGAACAGAATAGAGGCCTCACAAATAACACCACACATCTATAATCATGTGATCTGTGACAAACCTGACAAAAACAAGCAACGGGGAAAGGATTCCCTATTTAATAAATGTTGTTGGGAAAACTGGCTGGCCATATGCAGAAAACCAAAACTGGATCCCTTCCTTACAGCTTGTACAAAAATTAAGCAATGATAGATAAAATACTTAAACGTAAGACCTAAAACCATAAAAACCCTAGAAGAAAACCTAGGCAATAACATTCAGGACATAGGCATGGGCAAAGACTTCATGACTAAAACACCAAAAGCAATTGCAAGAAAAGCCAGAATTGACAAATGGGATCTAATTAAAGAGCTTCTGCATAGCAAAATAAACTATCATTAGAGTGAACAGGCAACCTACAGAATGGGAGAAAATTTTGGCAATCTATCCATCTGACAAAGGGCTAATATCCAGAATCTACAAGAAACTTAAACAAATTTACAAGAAAAAAACAACCACATCAAAAACTGGGTGAAGGATATGAACAGACACTTCTCAAAAGAAGATATTTACACACGAACAAACAGATGAAAGAAAGCTCATTATCACTGGTCATTAGGAAATGCAAATCAAAACCACAATGAAATACCATCTCATGCCAGTTAGAATGGTGATCATTAAAAAGTCAGGAAACAATAGATGCTGGAGAGTATGTGGAGAAATAGAATGCTTTTACACTTGGTAGAAGTGTAAATTAGTACAACCATTGTGGAAGACAGTGTGGCAATTCCTCAAGGATCTAGAACCAGAAATACCATTTGACCTAGCAATCCCATTACTGGGTATGTACTCAAAGGATTATAAATCATTCTACTATAAAGACACTTGCACATGTACGTTTATTGTGGCACTGTTCACAATAGGAAAGACTTGGAACCAACCCAAATGCCCATCAATGATAGACTGGATAAAGAAAATATGGCACATATACACCATGGAATACTGTGAAGCTATGAAAAAGAATGAGTTCATGGCCTTTGCAAGGACATGAATGAAGCTGGGAACCATCATTCTCAGCAAACTAACACAAGAACAGAAAACCAAACTCTGCATGTTCTCACTCATAAGGGGGAACTGAACAATGAGAACACATGGACACAAGGAGGGGAACATCACACCGGAGCCTGTCGGGGGTGGTGGAGGAATAGTATTAGGAGAAATACCTAATGCAGATGACAGGTCGATGGATGCAGCCAACCACCATGGCACATGTATACTTGTGTAACAAACTGTCACATGCTGCCCATGTATCCTAGAACTTAAGGTATAATAATAATTTATAAAGAGCCAAAAGTGAGTAAAGTAAGTAGATGCTGGGCTTGTGCCTTCTCTAAGTGGTTTTATTTCTTCTCTCTTTTTCATCCGGGTTGTGCAGGCAGAGGCCGCATGGAGGTTAAGAGCTGAGTTAGTGCTGGCTAAGGGAATGCTGGCAGAAGCAGCATCCTCTTCAGGGAGCAAGACAAAGCACACTACAGCCAGGGCACATTGGCAAATGAATGGTTTTGGTAGAGACCCTCCTCAGGTGACTCTGAGGCAGACATTGTCAATAGAACTTTTATTTCTGCAAATGGTTATGATTGTCACATGGGAAATTTATAGTTAGAGTTTGTACTATCAACCTCAAGTGTCTGACTTTCCACCTATTACTCCAACTGTCCTCTAGAGCCAGCTACTCACCTTCTCTGTCCTCTGGGTATCCTGCCTCAACATCTGGTTCTTCCTAGTACTGCAACCATTTCCTCTGAGTGTTGCAGAACTTTTCTCCTTAGTTAGCTAAAACTGGGGCTCTTGTCTCATGACCAGGAAAATGTAGGCATGCAGACACATTGAAGGTTGAGTAGAGTAGGACTTTATTGGGCAAAAAGGAGAGAAAGAAAAAAAAAAAAACTCAGCAAGGCCAGATGGAGTTTCTGCTAGCCCATCCCCACTTCCAGATTGATTCGGGGGTCACCACAGGAGCTGAAGAGAGCAGGCTCCACCCCTGCATAAGGCGTGAATTCTCCATGGCTCCACCCACTTCCCCCAGTGCACATGTCTGGCTCCAGTCTACTGTAGGCATGCCCAGTCAAGCCCTGGGCAGGTTCTTTCATCTGCACAAAAGCATCTGATATAAACACTTGTGGGACTAGTGAGAGATTCTGACTGTCTCATGAGTACTGCCTAGGCCTTCAGCCATGTCTAAGTGTCTCACAGAAGTAAGCATACAATCCTAAGGGTATATACTTATGTATTTTTGAAGTGTTATATACACTTCTGTGAATCTTTTGTAGGGTATGTGTGTGTATGTATAAATTTGTCTTTATGCATTTGTTTCTACTCCTGTACTAGAAGTGAATTATTACAAAGCTCAGTGTGGGTACTTCAGGGGAACAGTCATCCCAAACCCTCTCTGCCATACATCTTACAGCAGTAGGACCTTTTGGGGTCTGCTGCCTTGAGCCATGAATAGAAACTAGACCTTGATAGTGGAAATGGTGTGTAGTGCTTTAGTACTAAAAGAGATATTTCAGAAAGAAGTGTGAAGGAATAGCCCTATCTTGGCATGAGGCTACCCAAACTTTGATCCCAAATCTGGAAGATGTGCTTGGGAGAGGTGAATCTGGTGGAGGACCCTGGTATCTAATTCCCTGGCTGCTGCCATCCACAGTTAGCCAGTGGCAAGAGAAGGCCATCCTGTGTCTATCAACAAATTCCAAAATGAGTTCCTTTTCACCTCTTGGCTCTCTCATTGCCACAAAATCCACACATTCAATAAGGCCAGTTTTTCTAAGTGTTGTGATAAACTTCCCTGACATTGACAATGTGGGTAATTTAGGCCTTGACAATGAAATATTTGATTTGGTAATCTTTGGGATGTAGTGTGTCTTTTTCTTCTCTGAAGATAACTTTTCCTTTTTTCCCTCTTTTGGTCTGGATAAATTTCCACTCCCAGATTCAAAGGTTTTTTTCTGGCCGCCTGAGAAGTCAATTATCTCTGTAGTCTAAATCTTCAAACTCTTCGTAACCACAATTTCCTTCTTTTGTGACTTTGCCCAGATCTCCTCTTTTCCAGCTTTTTTCTGCTTCTCCTCAGTCAGCATGGGCCAGAAGTCTTTCTCAGTAATCAATAAGACTATCCATTCCTTTTGGGGATAATATCAGTTTATGCCAAAATCCAGTCAAATCCATGAGTGCCTTTCCATGCAATAGTGATTGGTTAACCCCAAGTGAACCAGGTAGCTAATCTCTAGAATTCCAAATTCTAGTTCTCTGGATTTAGAAATCAATTCAATATTGTGAAATCAAATATATTGGAAGGTGAATAGGGAGGGGAAGGTAAACCAGACACATAATTTGATGTAATTGAAGAAATACCTAAATGTCTTCCACCACTACAGTGAACCTCTTTGGAGGTAACATAGGTGAAATCTTCTGTAACATTTGTTTTGAACTTTGCGTCTTTTGCATGTTGCTCTGCCCTTCTTGATTCTAGCGAGGATGGCAAGCGGAAGTACAAAAAACCACGAGAGAGGTTGTGCTTGTGATATTGCCAGCCTAACTGGAAACAGGAAATACCAGAAATCTTATAATGAATGTGGAGACTTCCAGCCTAATTTCACAGTCTCAGAAGTTTTGATAGAGGTTAGACTAGGCTGCAAATCTTGGGCTTACATTTCAACAAAACTTCCGGTCACATGGTGACCCGCCCTGTGTAAGAGGAATTGCCTGTGAAATTCAGTCTTGGTTAACTAAATTCTGAGATAGCCAAATGCCAATGCCTTTCAACTTTTTGAGGAGATCATAAATAGAAGGTGAGATCCTGCAAAGTTGGACGATGAAATAGAGACAGTATCACCTTGATAATTTTTCCAAGCCTATTAGAAAACCTTTTGCTGTGGCTTAGTTAAAGCCCTGTTAGAAAAAGGGGAAGAATTTGGACAAATCCTACTCACAGTAGCAGTATTGGCATCATCTGAGAGTTTCATGGAAATGCAGAATCTTAGATACCAAACTACACCTGCTGAGTTAGTCTGTGTTTTCATAAAATATTCTATTGATTTGTATACACAGTGAAGTATAAAAAGTTCTAAGCTGGAAGACTCCTGATAGTTCTTTGAAAGTTTAGTAATTTCTACTTGGCATGTGAATGATGAATGGTTTCTGTAGGTAGTTAAATAGTTATGCAGTGCTAGCTCTCTAGTGTATACAGTATAGTTTCTTCACTACCTTTTATATCTTCCATAATCTGAAGAATACCATAACCCTTTCCTTCAGTTAATTCTCCTGTATTATCTTACAATGTAAAGGATTGAACGTGTGTGTGTGTGTGTGTGTGTGTGTGTGTATTTCTTCTGCTACTATGTAGCAAATTATAGTAAGTCTAGCAGCTTAAAACAATATATATTTATTACCTCACAGTTTCCATGGATTAGAAGTCTGGATATGGGTTAGCTAGAGCCTCTGGTCAGGGTCTCATCAGGCTGAAATGAAGGCGTCAGTGGCGCCTTCTCTGTTATCTGAAACTCAGGGTCCTCTTCCAAGCTGATTCGTTGTTGGCAAAATTTATTTCCTTGTGGCTGAATGAGCTGTCTGTTTTCTTGCTAGCTGTTGTCTGTAGCTTATTCTCAGCTCCTAGGTGCTGCACTTAGGTGTGTGCTATGTGACGTCTTCCCCTTGCAACATGGCTTTTCGCTCCTGCTAGGCCATACAAAAGCATCTGCTGCTTGTCTCTTCCATGAGTTCACCTGACTAGGCTCAGCCCATCCAAGACAATCTCCCTTTTGATTGACTCAAAGTCAACTGATACAAACCTTAATTCTATCTTCAAAGTCCCTTTTGTTATATAATGTAACATAATTATGGGAGAGATGTTCCATGATATCCCCAGGTTTTTGGCGACACTCCAGGGGAAGGAATTATATATAGCATTCTATCATTGCCTCTAATATTCCCTGATGTATATACATATAATTCCTTCCTATATTATTATATAGGAAATACACATTAGAAATACACATACACACATGCACAGACCCACACATGCATTGATTACATATAATGTATGTAGATGTAAATTACATGATTATAGATTAAAAATTCTTTGGAATAAACTAGTGTTCCCCCAACTATATTGCTTCACTTAACATCTTCATTATTTTTACAAAATCTTGAAAAAAAGCATACCATTGTTCACATAGATTTTCTTTAAGTTGATTACTTTTTAAGCTTAAAAGTGTGCTAAGAAGAAATCTTCAATAGCATTAAAATAAATTGACAGCCATTATCATTCATTATGAAACAGGAGGTAACACAAAATATAAATTCAAGAGATATAAATCATCAAATTATATCTATAAATCGTTGCCTGAACTTGAAGTCTGTGCCCAATGATTGCTTTTCTTTATTAAAATGGAAATGTAGCAAGTGTTTAAACGGGAATTAAGGTGTCCTAATTCCAAATCAAGTCTTTCTGATAGAATTCATTGTTGAGATAAGTATAAAAAGAATCACTCTTTCACCTTGTGATTCAATGTTCTTGATGCTGGGTAATTGCCCCCTAACTAAGGTGAGTCCTACACCTTAGTATTTCCTTGATTTCTTGAAGATTATTAGGAATAATCTATTTTGCCCCAAGTGAAATAGTATGTAAGTCTTGGCTGATACACAGTAGGATCAGCCAATCCATGGTAAGGGGGCAGAGCTCTTGTTGGGCAGTCCTCCCCTATAGCCACCATTCAGTACTCCAGTAACTGCCCCCAACTCTTCCCCTCTCTGGTTCAGGATTCAAAAACAGGCTCCCTCACTTACCATTTTCTGCTGGTTTCCTGAACTCTTCCAACCACTGTAAATAGCCTCTTCCTTAAACTCAGTTTGTGTGTGCCATCATTTCCCTGCCGGATCCACTACGCACTCCTCAGCAGATTTCAATCATGCATGCTTTAGAATATTGCAAGCCTGTAAGCAAAGGAGATGCTCTCCTGCAGTGGCTCACTTTTCTACCTTTGATTGCAAAGTGAGATGCACAACACACTCTAGGAGCCCCTGCCCCCACCCAGTAACTTAATCTGCCTTCATTCTGCAGATCTGAGCTGTGTATAAAAAAGTAATTGGAAATAATCTTTTTTTTAACTTAAAAACTGTCTTCTAAAAGTAAGAAATACATTTACTTTGCTGAAGTACAGATAAGACTAATTTATATTTTTAATCTTAAAATGGCAATGGCAGAAATGCTTTCGAACTTGGAATACAGTGCGATGACTCCTTCCCCTTGTGTTATACAAACTTGACTTGAAAGGAGACACTTAGGTCCATTGAACCTTCTCAGTTTTGTCTATCAAAAGGATCAAAGTGGAGGGGATAAGCCTGAGACAGGATGCTGAGTGTCTCATAAAGGAAAGCGAAATGAGGCTGGATGCCAATTATCCTAGAATTCAATGGTTTCAATTTCAAACAGGATAAGAATCAAAAGTTCTTTTTTAAAAATTGAACAATTATTATATTCCAACAAAAGATTAGGTAGGATGAACCTGAATTTGAAGACAAAAAGACATAGGTATTTCTTTAAGAGGAATAACACTTAAGCGCACCTTGTTTTATTTTGGCAAGTCTTTGCTAGGAAGGAAGAGCTCATGCTGATTTTTGGTGACTCAACTTTCTTCAACTAGATTAGGCTTAGAGACTGTCAAGAGTGATATTTCAACCAGAAAATCCAATGACAGTTATTCTCTATGTATGTGACTGGGTGAAATACTGTGACCAAGTGATCACAAACTCTTTCGTGTATAAATATGAAACAGTTTAGGCTTGTAACTACAGCGTCTCTTTGAAGGATTTGTCTTTCTAATTTGTCTTTTTTCATTTATTGAGTATAAAAGTTGAATAAATATGGCTAAGAACCCCTCTGTGGGAAGTGGCTGCAGGTGATTCATAGACAGCTCAATAAATAAAATATTGTGCAATAGATTTCCCCTTTCAATGATCTTTCAGGCCTTCAGATTATATCAAGGAGTCAGTTTCAGTTTGTCGATACCACATTTCATTGATTCTAGGATGCATGTAAGTTTACATGATAACATCATTGGAATTGGAGTGGATCTTACAATTTGACATATCCCAAAATCCAATCTCATCTTACTGTCATGTATCAGTAAGATGCAACTGGATTGACATTGCATGCCTGAACTTAATTTTGGTTACCCTTCATACTGTTCCTACTTTTATATCTAAATAGATCTAGAAGAGTCTTTTTAATAAGCACTGCCTATAGTTTCTGTGTGAGAACAGAGCATTATGTCATAGTTTAATGGACAGCAGTCTCTTTTTTTCTTTGTGTAACATCATATAATAATGTGTCTTACCTTCTGTGGCATCGTAGAGTCTATGAAATACACACTCTGAGGCCTGGTGACCGATGAAATGGTCTTGCCAAGCTGAGGAGCAGGCTGAACTGAAGTCATGCATTGGCAATCAGGGCAGAGCCAAGGAGACTTCTTCAGGACAGGGAGAGCAACTATGTCAGACAACAAGTTAGAGGACCATGTGACCTTCAACTTCTCTAAGCCTCAGTGACACTTTTACTAAATGAAAATAACAGTATCTACCTTGGTAAGTTGTTGTAAAAATTAGATAAGAGTGTGTTTATAAATGTGTCTTTTAAGCAATTATGCCTAGAAACTTTTTTTTTGAGAGACGGAGTCTCACTCTTTCACCCAGGCCAGAGTGCAATGGTGCGATCTCAGCTCACTGCAACCTCTGCCTCCCAGGTTCAAGGGATTCTCCTGCCTCAGCCTCCTGGGTAGCTGGAATTACAGGTGCATACCATCACACCTGGCTAATTTTTGTATTTTTAGTAAAGATGAGGTTTCACCATGTTGGTCAGGCTGGTTTTGAACTCCTGACTTGGTGATCTGCCTGCCTCGGCCTCCCAAAGTGCTGGGATTATAGGCGTGAGCCACTGTGCCCGGCCTAGAAACATTTTTTATAGTGTCATTATTCATAAGAATATACTAGAATTTGTCCTACAGAAGGCGGATGTTTGGATTATTATGTATCCACATAACGGATGTTAATGCAGTACATGTGCACATTTTTAAAAAAAATTTATTTATTTAACTCTAGATGCATACTATATCTGGCATTTCTCCCCATGTTATTCCTCCCCACCTTCCCCTCCCTCCCCACTGCACAATTTTTAAGAGAACATTTGTGATACAGGGAGACATACAAGATGAAATATTAACCATCAAAGGGAGGTTACAAAAACAAATATGTTAAAAAATAAAACAAGCAATTTTATTTGTGTTTTGTAAGTTATATGTGTAATATATTACTACTAAAATACAGTTAATAATAAGTGCATTTCCTATTACAATCTATAAAGCAAGTTCACCTACAGTTTCCCATTTCATTTTCTCATTGAAACTCTAAAGTGCCAGGTGTGCTACCAGGAAATGACATCAAACTTAGAAGGTAGCTGGGTGTTCACAATGGCTGCTGTCAGCTGGATCTTCATCCATGGCAACGTATGAGTTAATGTCCAGGTATGCGGTCAGGGAAGTGGGGCACCTGCAGGGCCAGATGTCAGAATACCTTGCGTCTCATTCTGGCCCTGGTTCTGTGGTTCTCTGCCACCTGCCACCTTGGGTTTTAGACAAGTCATTCTGAGCCTGAGGCTAATCTGGTTGGGAAAGGAAGTGAAAACATCATGGGCTCATTGAAAGTGAATCTGACACTATTCAGCTTAAGAATTTAAAAATTCTGTCTCCCACTTAAAAATCTTGACTTGTTCTTTAACGCCTCCTTCTGCTTCATCTTTCGCATCCATCTACTCGGCTTTCATATTGGTGTTCTCTTCCCCCATCACTTTTATCTGTATTTTCTTCCCCATTGCTATGGCCTGAGGACAGATAGATCATCAACTCATTCACGGAAACTGACAATTCATCTTGCTCTCTTCAGACTACTGAAGATTTTCATCCCTTTTGAACTCCATTCTCACCAATTTGTTTGCTTCTCCCATGTGATTTTTTTCTGTTACTCTAAAGTGGCATATTTGAGGCTCCCATCATATTGGTCCATTGCCTGACTCATTCCATTCTCATGAGAACCCCTCCCCGCCATGCCACCACCATTGCCCTCCCTGCAATCCCAGTGATTACCCTATGCATTTCCTTCCTCTGGCCCATTTATTTAGGATACCTTCTTCATCTTCCACAAATTCCTCAAATTCGTATCATACTCATTGTCTAAGATGTATGACAAACATTGAAATCTCTAACCTCTCCCAGTGCCTATAACATCGAGCAAACAGTTGGCTGTCCTTTAGCTCCTGTTTTTTAATCAATAATCTAATTTAGTTTCACGAGAAACAAGTCATTTTTCTTCTCTGGACCCAATATCCCTTCTTTGTCATACATGGATAATAATAACACTCCATGTTTCAGCTTTCACACAGTGGTGTGTTGAGAATCAAATCCTAAAATGGGAGAGAAATCCCTTAGCACAGTGAAAGCACCCAATGTCATAACATTTGGTATTGGCTCAGAGAAACACAACATCGGTTATAGATGATTTTGCCAGGGTCTTGAGCAGATCTCCTTTGGTCACTATTAATGGTTCTATGTGCTTACTCTTAGGTTCTTTGTGCTTTGACTTCTGCGCCTTGTTCTCTTGACTCCCACAAATGCCTAGAAGTTTATATCTTCTCACTGCAACCCTTTTCTGATAACTGATGGGTAAAGGGAGTACAAAAGCTCAGTTCCTGTTCCCAAAGAAGGACAAACTCTGAGGTACGACTTATGTCCCAGAGCTCTCCAAGCATCTGGTTGAGGCTGGGATGTCGCCTGACATAATATCCTTGCTTGGTGTGTCCTTTCTCCTGCCTGTTTCTCCCACTTGCTTGTCAGTTTTTCTTTGGAGAACTTCCTTCTTTTTTAAATTTTTATTTGTCAATTTATTTATTTACTTTTAAAATAATTTCAGCATTTGTTTTAGATTCAGGGGTACATGTGCAGGTTTGCTACATGGATATATTGTGTGATCCTGAGGTTTGGGGTATGAATGATTCCATCACCCAGGCAGTGAGCATAGTACTCAACATGTAGTTTTTCAGCTTTTACCTTCCTCCCTCCCTCCCTCCCTAATCTATTAGTCCTTAGTGTATATTGTTCCCATCTTTATGTCTGTGTGTACCCAATGCTTGGGGAACTTTCTTAATAGATCACTTACATCTTCTCCTCAAATATTCCCTGAACTAAACCTGAGACATTAGTCTTCGAAACTTGTTCAGAGATATGATTTCCACAGAGCAAGACTTTCATTGACTCATTTCTCCCATATAAGTATATCCACATACTCTCAATGAGTATGGTATAAGGTATAAGACACATCCTTCAAAATTTAAGCCACAGAGCCCCAAGCCAGATACTATGTACTCTCATTGAGAGTATGTGTATATACTTATATGACAGTGCTGTCCCAAGCACTGAGATGCGAAGGAGTGGTGTAAGTTCCTCCCTTTGTGAACATAAAGACACATGATTAAAAAGTGACAGAGCCAGGGTTTGAATTGAGTATCTTGTCTCTAAATCCAGTCTTCTTTTTTTTCTGGTTTCTGTCTGTGGATGCAAAGTGCTCTTATATGCCTTCCTGAAGAATTTTGAAGGTGTATGTCATTTGTTGATTACAAGAATCTTCAAGTTATATCAAAGTAAAATAATATTAATTTTTGTGTCCCATAAGTAAAGCTGCATAACAATCTTGTATACATTTAGTTTGTTTTTCAGCCCATTTGGTGTCCTGGGGAAAATGTGGTACATGGTGAGTTTGATCAATCAATATTGCGTGCAATTCCTGAGTTGATTTTGCAGTTAGACAAAGGTTTAAGGAGAGCCAGATTTAGTCGCATAGCAGCCAGAGGTCCCATTCTACTGATAACTAGGTCTTAGATAATGGCAAAAAAAAATCTATGGGCTTGTTGATAAACACTTCATATCAAGGCTGATATCTCAGGAAGGGTCAAATGTATAAGGCACATCCTTCAAAATTTAAGCCACTGATGCCCAAGCCAGATATTACATCTGCTGATATTTTAAAGTCCAAGGGAAGGGTGGAGCTGTAGATAGAGAATTAAGAAGTTTATTCCTTTTTAATAATATTCTTAATATTATTAAGAATATTCTTAATAATATTCTTAATATTCCTCAAAAGGGCAGGCAGATAGATTGGCAACTTGTGGGGCATTCTGAGTACCCTGTCGACAACAGAATCCAGGTTTCTAGTTTCTTAATGCCATAGTCAGACAGTGGTTTAATGTCTGGGAAGTATAGGACGAGCACAGAGGAAGCATTAAGACCTCCACATTGATCTTAAAACACTCATGCTCAGTGTAATTTATATTTGTACTGACCAGTTTAGCACTCCTCTGGGATGGATCACTTAATTAGAAAGAATAAAAAAAGCTGTTGTTTGATGTATGTGTCTTAATTATTTCCAAGTGGCAGAATTGATTCCCCCCGTTATGAATTTGCCTCCATTTGTGAGACTAATGAAGCCCCATTAAAGGGAATGGAAGGTCAGAGGTTACCCTTTCTTTACATTTAATGTCCTCAAGCTGGTAGATTATTTATGAGGGTTATTATGCTTTGGATAATGTTCCCAGTTTTTCAGAAGAGTTACATTGCTGTGTAACCATGAGATACCGCACATCTCTTCATTGCACTTGCACTCCAGATGTCAGCTAGAAAGTAGACTGGGAATATGATTAATTGCCGTGGGTATTGGCAGTAATCAATATAGCTTCCATAATCTCAGATACAAGGGCTTGGCCACTGTGGGCTATACCACTTGTTCTTACCCAAAGTTGCAGGTAGTGCTTTGTGTCCTAAAGATAAAGACAACGATTTTTCATCAAGAGAGTTCATAGACTGCATTCTAAGATGTTTTTCTTTTGGATTTCAATCAAAATTTCAAACACAAAAAATATATATATCCCCTGGAAAATGAGAACATAGAGCATAACTGTGAGAAAGGTGATGAATTTGTGTTCCTAAAATAGACTCCTTGGGTTCAAATACCAACTTCTTTACCTATAATTTGTGTGGAACAGTCACTTAACATTTCTATGTCTCAATTTCCTTCTCAGTAAATGGGGCATAAGAAACAATGTTGAGAAATAAATGAGCAATTTTATGCAGAAGTGCTTAGAATAATTTCTGGTACACATTGAGCTCTTAATAAGTGTTAGCTATTATTATGAATATTTATAATTTTTCGTGGGGTTAGTTTCTTTATTTCTGCCCCACAGCTTAACTTTTGGGCTGGTCTAGTGGGTTGACTCTTCGGGGAATTTTCTGTTTATTTGACTCTGGTTTGTCTCAGCTTTCCTTCAAGTCCATACTCTGCTGGCTATTCTCTCTGTGCCCAGCTTCTTCCCTTGCCCATTCTTCTTGGGGTGATTTCTCACAAGGCAGTTCTCATCAGGACAGAAAATGGAAAGTCATTGTGCGTGTTTTTGTGTAAGAGGCCATGGTAGGGTAGTGGTCAGACCACAGATTCTGGAGTCAGATAAATCAGGTACAGGTTTTAAAATGTATGATGGAAGCTTCCTAGGTATACGACATCCATCAAATTATTTCCCCACTCTGAGCCTCAAGTCCTCACATATAAAATAGGTATAATTCATAAAGTGGCTGTGAGAATTACATATAACAAAGTGTTTGGCATAATTCCTGGCTACAGGATGTCTTTAATGCATGTTAGCTCTTCTATTTATGTGTATATATGCACAAAACACGTGGTCACCAGCTAATACCAAGGTACCCACAATATGAAGAGATTGTTATCTTTTAGGAACTTACTGATAAATTATTTAAAATTTAAAAACCTGTCATCTAGTTTCTAATCAGCAGTCTTTCCAGCTGTCTTTATCAGCTTTTAAATGAGGAATCTCACTGAATTATGCAAATACAAAGTGATAAATTTTACCACTGCCAAAGTGCTAGGGGTTCAGACAGCTCCATTCTTCTTTCCATCTTCTCTCTTTGCAGAAAACCCATGGGTGTACTCTCATTTGTTTAGGTGGTCAGTGAAATGGTATTCCTCATGGTCAATGAAGGGCCTGACACACTTCTCCAACAGATGGCAAGGGTTGGGCCCTCATGAATTTGTTATTGCCATAATTGAAATCACATTTGGGCTTTGTCCTTCACCACTGGAGAGAAATGAGGGGTTTTACTTGCAAAATGTGGAGCTAGGGAAATCCTTCAGAAGGTGAAGGAAGTGTTGGGGACAAGACTAGAACCCCCTGTAATGTGGTAGATGCCCCAGTTCAGGTATGACCCTTGGTCAGCCTCAGATGGATTCCTCACAGCTGTAAGGGATGCGTTGGAAGAGAAACAAAAAATCCCGGTTACCCCAGCTTTGATTCCTTAAAAAATCTGAACCTGTGTGGAGGGCTATCATTGCCCTGTATTATGCACCACAGGACCCAAGGCGGGTTTTCCCCCTCTCTTGAGTTCCTGGTGGCCTAGGCTTTGAGGGGCACAACAGCACATACTTTGCTAATCGCTGGGTTGTTCCTATGGTGGACTGTGGGAGATTGTGACAGAGTCACTTTGGGTGGTCATTGGTTTTTACCTAAAATGTCCTGAGATGGGTAGAATGATTTGTGGTGACCATAGTTCAACCCCACATGACAAATTTCCACCCAGATGACATTGTTTTTGAGTAATAATTGCTACAATTTGTTACATGCTTAATCTGTAGCAGGCCAAGAATTTTAAATTTATGATCACTCTTTATCTTCACAGAAACCCCAAGAGTTAGCTGCTACCATCATTTTTATTTAACAGGTAAGAAGCTAAAGCCCAGAGAGAAGACATTTTATATAATCTTCATAGCTAGAAAAGAGGAGAGTCATCCCTAGAGTGAATTATACCTGGAGTGACCGTATAGTCCATTGTCTGTGCTAGGATATTTTTGAGAGTGAAAAGAGTCATTATTAATTATGATATCAGGCCCATCCACACAGACTGGGACACAAGGTCTTACCAACCACCAACTTTGTTAACTCTCCAACAGAGCTTTTTCTTTTTCTTCGTTTCTTTTTTTTTTTTAAACAAATCAATCCCGGGAAGCGATTAAAACCCTCTTTTGCTGGGTTGTAAGTTCAACACTTCTGGGGCAGGGAAATCTTTGAACATTCCTCAAATGCATGCATATTTCCTGATCCCTTGCCCCACCTTATCCCAGTCCCTGACCCAGGGTTCAATTAAATGCCTCTTCCCTCCCCTCCACTCTCCTCTGCCTCTCCTTCTCCTCCTTCCTTCCTTCTCTCTTTTTTCTTTCTTTCCTCTCTTTCTTTCTCTTTCTCTCTCTTTCTTTCTCTTTCCCTCCCTCCCTTCCTCCCTCCCTCCCTCTCTCCCTCCTTCCTTCCTTCCTTCCTTCCTTCCTTCCTTCCTTCCTTCCTTCCTTCTTTCCTTCCTTCCTCTTCTTCTTCTTCTCTTCATTCTCCTCCTCCTCCTTCCTCTACTTTTATTGTGCCCTGCATTCATCACTGTTTCACTTTCATTTTGACCCTCAAAGAAGCTTCTGAAAATCAACATTGTGCTTCAACACACTAGGGAAGGTAAGAGGCTTCACTTTGTGCTGAACACAAGTTAGATATTTCTGTCACCAATTATCTTGTGATAAGATAAGTCAGATAAATCTCTAAAGTCTTCAAAGGTAGGACTGCTGTGAATTTAATTCTCAGGGAGGGAGACATGGGGAGAATCATCTGAATTTAGAACTACTTAGTAGAAAGTTTTGGGGTATGAAGGCAAAGAAAATTAGAACATAAAACATTCTGATCATCTGTTTCACAGGACGTGTTCTAGAACACAGGAAGATAGGATCAATCCAGTCGTGCCAAATATTGATAAGTTGTGGCTGTTAGTTAACTATTCATGAAAAGGATGTTGGTTTTTGCCCAGGGGCACAATAGTTTCCTCTGGGATAGGTGATGCCATTCACACTTTCTCAGAATAAACACAGATGACCCCAAATTGGATCATCTGGGACTTAGGTATTAATAGTCTTTGCAAACTTTCGTTTGGTTGGGCAGTGCTCTTAAAGGAAAATTTAGTTGGCCTTTCTTAAAGGGCTTGTTTCTGCAGGGGGTATCATCAGAGGGACCTTTGGAGTATGGGGGCAACTGTCTCATAGCTTTCCAAAATATAGATGTTCTGGCCTCTGAGTGAAACAAATGAGGGGTTCCTGGCTGACTCCATGTTGAAGGAATGGTCTATTTTGAAGTATGTTTTAATTAATAGGTTGTAACCAGAACTGGCCTTAGGGTAGCCCAAATCTTTTGCTACCTTTATTTGTAAAGGCCAGAGATCACAACCTGATTGCCAAAGTAAGAATGAAGCTCATGATTATGTGTCATCAAGCAAGTAACTGTGGAAAATTGGAGCTTCATCTGTGGGTGACTCTGTGAGGCAAGGTAGAACATGTATCTCAGAGTTATTCTGCCCATGAGGCAAGAGCTGGGGCATTAACCCATGACACTCATTGGGGAGAAGATGCTCCTTTTGGTATTAGACATCAATTGTGTTTGTGTTTCCAGATTACAATGTAAATGGGCAGAGTGGGACCTAGCAGCCAGAGACAGAGAGTCTCCAGGCAAATAATCTCAGAAGCTGGCTGGCTCTAATACCAGTCATGGAAATGGTGAGTGTGGATGGGATCTGGCGAGAGCATGGATAACCTCTGTGATACTGCCCTTTGCAATGGGCGACATGGTAGGTGAAGACAGAAGAAAAAGAGTGGCATAAATGAGGGAGAGTTTTTAAGAAGAACTGAGGTCTAGCCGATACCCAAGGCCTCACAAAGTCTCTGAAAGTTATTCCCTTGGAATTGTGTCCCGCAATCTCTAACATAGAGTTGTTCAATGTAAATTAGGATTAGTAATGTAAAGTAGCTTAAAGCCCCAAAGATGAGCTTGGTAGTCAGTGAAATCTCTGAATGCAATTGTTGGTGTGTTGATTCCTACGTTTATTTTTATAATCTTTTTCATTCATTGAATATACAGACAAGAAGAGTTAAGAACCACAGTTTTAGAACTTACAGATCAAATTCAAGTCCATTTGTTTTGTTTTAGCTTTTTGGATATTTGAAACTACTTACTTCAGTCATTTTTTGTCATTTTAACGAATTATTTGTGTTCTCCATATTCTTCCAATTTCTATATAGTGATTTCAATGGAATGTATTGTAAACATTCTGCATCTGACATATAGAAATAATGCACAAATTTTTAAAATGTTGAGGCTTTTTTTGTTTCTCTTTATATCAGTGAGATTTTCTCATCTAAATATCTGGAAATAAATTGCCTTCTGTTATCATCTTACTCATTTATAATATTTATAACCATATAGTTCTTATATGGCATATAATTATCTGTGTATAAATGATCAGACTAATGTACAGCTAGTGCTCGACTTACGACCACAATTGGTTCCGACAGACTAGTCGTAACACGATTTGGTCGTAAGTTGAGTAGGCTATATGCACGCGGAGATAGTAGTGCTGCCGGCTGCTGGTCCGCACTGTCCTTCGCCCAGCTGGGCCACGTTTGCGCTGCCAGACGCGGAGCAGCCGTGGCTAGCTATTGTGGTCGTAAAGTTGAATGGTCGTAAGTTGCATAGGTCGTGAGTCGATCAATACCTGTATGCCACCTTTTTGGATTCATAGTTAGGAGTATGTATGTATGAATCCCACTCTCTCAACCTTGTTTTTCTACTGAGTTTTAAAGGTAAATCAATGATATCAATATACTTTTTGTTTTCATATATTTACATAATCTCTCCCTCTCGTCTCACACACACACACACACACACACACACACACACACACACACTGTGAACGTCAGTTTTTCATAGAAATTAAGAACGTGTAATCAGATTTTCACTCATCATATTTCACATTTGGCATTTTAGAGAGGAAAGTATGTCTTCAGATCTCTGAATCTGAGTTGCGAATAGGTGGGTTGTGATGGGAGGGTGAAGGGGACTTTGGTAGCATCTCACATATTAACAATGGCAGCTAGTTTTAAAATAGCTGAAGAAGTCATAAGGTAGAAGATTCTGCATCTAAAAGTTCCAGAGAATAGTAGGGCTTTGCCCCAAACCCAAACCTCTTTTAAGACAGATGTGAGATATTTGTTCCATTGGACAGAGAGTAACCAAGTTGGCGTTGGTGTCACTGATAAGGTAAGTCAAGTTTATCTTATCAAGAAGAGACAAATTCTAATCCACATAAGAGTCAAGTACTAAAATTCTACTCACAAATTCATGCCGCATCATTTTATTTCTTTGTGAAATATTCATTGAGCACCTAATATGCTCCAAGTACGTAACATTCTAGGTACCAGCTTTCAATAGCTATTTCTACCCTCTTAATTTACCTGAAGGTAAAGGCCTTGAACCTCTGCTTCCTGTACTTCTCTGTTCTTTGCCTACAGGTGGACAGGCATGTATACACTTGTTAATCATTTGCCTGGGCCTTGAACTCTTGGGAGAAGCATTCTAAGCATGGAAAGAATTCTACTAAGAATTGCCTATCGATCAGCTACCCTTTAGAATTTTTGAAAGGCCAGCTTTATTTGCCCATGTAATCCTCCAAGGAACACAGATATTCTAATCTAAAGCATGAAAAACAGCAATTCATTATTGTACTCAAGCAAGGTATAAACCACAGGAAATGATGCTTTAGCAGAATGATGGTGTCAAAGATTTGGAGCCAAGCCCTGCCTCAGTCATTTCCTGGCTATGGTGCAAATTCCATAATCACAGTTAGGCCACTGGGGCCTCTGCACTGTGCCCCGTGTTCTAACACGCCATGCCTGTTAGATTTGCATGTCTCCCCATTCATCCTGCTCCTCATGGGGCAAGAAGTCCACCAGGCTAGGGGACTAAAACCCACACTCTCCTTTTTAGAACATGCTTGGAGTAACCTTAACCAGAATCCACTGCTAAAACTGCCCTTAGTCCTTCTTAGGGCCTGTAGGGGACTCCTCTCCCAGTTTGTCCTCCTGAGGGTGAATTCCACTGCTGGCATACATACTTTTAAGCCAGAGGAGTGGCCAAGGGGCAGCTGTTTACTGAGTGGTAATGTGTAGGGGAACCTTGGGTAGATAGCCTGCATTAGATAATAGATACAAAGCAATTAGGCAGTCCATGTTCAGCAAACATTTGCTATAAGTTTGATCACTGCTAAAAAATAAGCTAACACCCATTATGTCTAAATTGTTCATTTCTACACCTGATAAAAAGAGAGGAAAAGGTTAGCATTAGACTGAGCTATGGCGATTGGATACATTTATTGTATTCTAAGAAACAGATCTCGGTAGACATTTAGCTGTAGTTATGTAGAATGGAGCATGGTTACTCAGGTTTTTCAATTTATTTTATTTAAAGTTTTTCCATCCCCAGTGTGTAGAAGAGGGGCATACCTCTAGACAAAGACAGAACATAAATTGTGTGAAGGAGAAGAAAAAAATATCAAATGCACTCTGAAAGCATACAGAGAAAGATGATAAGGAAATATGTGATATATTATGCCCTTCAGAGATAGCTTATCAAAGCCTGGGTCAGCTTCATTGGTTTCACAAAATAGTCTTGTTATGGGGACATTTTCCAGGGACAGCCAGTCCTGTGACAGTTGTTTGTGGGGTTTCAAATTCAAGAGAGATTACTGTCTCCAAAGCATCATTTTAAGACTTTTTTTTTTTTTAATGACAGGGGGTAGGTAATTTAATCTATACATTGTTGTAAAAAAGGGCTCATGGGTTTTGGGTTGCTATAGGAGTCAGGCAGCTCAAGCAACAGGAACCAGGTAAAGCTTTGCTGCATACATGATGTGAGTGACAGAGGCTGAGGTGGAGAAGGAAGAGGAAATCTCATCAAGTGTATGGCAATAGCAAATGCTTTCAAAGTGAAAATGCTTGGTGGTAAGTGACTTCGAAAGCTACAAGGTGGAGTCCAGACCAAAAAAAGCATCCACTTCAGGGCATTAGCTGCTGAAAAGTTTTAGGCTCAGTAATGAAGTGTGGTCTTATGTTGGGTTCCCTGGATGCAGAGCTTGAGACAAGAATTTAGTGCACAAGATTTAATGAAGTCCTCTCAGGAGAGAGAGTGAGGAAGTACGACGGGTCAGGAAAGGTGCTGAGCAAGTGCATAGGCTTAGCTGGAGTTGAGTTTCAGCCTCATCTCATGAGGAGCTCTACAGCTGATCTTACCTTAAGGTAGAATAATGGTTTCTATGTATTTATTAAATTCACCATCAGTTAATTATTGGGTATCTGTCCATGTCCCCCAGCAGGAGTGGGAAAGTGTAACCTTTCAGGCAAGGTGGCTCTGGTTTGGCCAAGGGCAATTATCCGAATAAGGGGGCAACTGCCAAACACCCACAGCAGCTGGGGAATGGACAGAGTAGCCTGTTAAAGAAAACTGGGGTGGGGAACCCAGAATGTCCATTACAAGCATTGTGATACGTGATTATATGTGTGTGCATGTATGTGTATATGCATATATTTAACTTGTAGCCTTAGGATTATGCTTACGTAATCATCTTTCTGGGAATGACAAATATGGGTTGCAAATACGATTACATCTGTTTACATGTGGATATATTTTGTTCACTTGTGAGTATTAAAAAGACATATGGCACTGCTGAAGTCTTTCCAGAGTGCTAAGTTCCTCCTCTGTACAAAACAATATACTTTGGGACAACATTCAGCCACAATTGTGTAAGCCCTACTACCTAATCCATAGAATTTGGCTTTACCTTCATGCTGGGGAGTGAGTTGAGAACAAGGACTGTCTTTAGGGTAGAGAAGTGGGAGGTTTGCATTGAACCTTTGAAGACACGCTGCAGAAGAGTCCTCCACTGACTTCATTAGAATTATATGGAAAGAGAGGGAAAATTCTTCCTCTGGCTTTTCTTTTGGTGAAATGGGCTGAGGATGCAGGCAGCTTGAATCCATTCCCCCTCCCCTTGATGAGGTTCAGGAGTTTAGCTCCCAAGGGTATGTGATGTTGAGACAAAGCCAACATGAATGCTATCCCATATTTCTTGTTTGCCATGATTTCAATTTCCAGGGCTCAAGTAATGAGGTTGTTCCCTTATTTCAACAAACTATCTATATTCTTGCAGCTTGTCAGCTACTGCTACATTGCATATCAGACCAAGGCAAATTAGCCACAGCATTTCCAGTTAACATGACCAGCATTATGCTGCATATAAACAAAACTGGTAAAACATACGCATTGCATCTTAGAGTAGAAATGAGCATAGCTTCCCTCCTCACCTATGTTATATGTAATATGTACACCTAACATAAAGAATGAATTGTAAATATTTTTTAAAGGGGATAATGTCAGTTGTTTCTAACAAGTTGCATTCCACTTAAGATGCAATAATAAACACAAGAAAAGAAAATAGGCACCCAGTTTTCTATTCCTTAGAATTACCTTAGAACTTTCAGAGGACTTTTTTATTGGTCACCTGGGCAAAAAATAAGATAAAAAACACGTGAGCAATATTGTAGAAAAATATTATAAGCTATTTCAGTGGTATTAAAAAGTTCTCTATCACATGTATGTCTGAAAAACAGGTCAACAGGTGGTATAGAGGCCACAGAACTAGAAAAAGCAATATCACTTTTGCACTGCAGTTACATGAACATCCTAAGTGACTTCCTTCATTGTGGGGTTCCTTCTTACTACTTAAAAAATCAGCTTAAGCTTTTGATTTCCCCATGTGTTCTATTATTTCTATTCTTGTTCAGAATGTGGGTCTGCCAGGGGTGTTTTTGACAATGGGTTCAATTTTTAAGGATCAAAGACCTAAGTAAACTATGACTCTCTGATCCTGTCTCCATCCCAGAATGGCTGCTGTACCGTCATACAATCAGAAGTTGTAACTGCTTTGCTAACAGCACGTAGAACCCATGCCACTCAGGTACCCTAGAACAAAGAAGTAGGAAAGATGTCTGGGCAGGGTTAATAGTCTCTCAGAACTGCCTCTGACTTGAATAGGCTAAGTGACTTTCTCTGGCTAAAGAACAATAGAAAGTATGATGCAAGCAGAGACTTGAAATGTGTTTGAGCTTTGGGGCTGGCTCTTTCTTGCTGCTCTTTGCTCCTTGAGACCACCAAGTAAAGGAACCCGAGCTCGTCTGCTAGCGGATGAGGTACTTGGCCCAATCACCAAACATGTGAGTGAAGTTATCTCAAATAAACCGTTCACCAGCTGACCACAGGCACAGGCACCCAAGAGCCCAGCAACGTCACTCAAGCTTTCCCAGATCTGATCTACCCAGATGACCCACAGCATAATAAGCAAAATAAATGGTTGTTGTTTTAAGCCAGTAAGATTTGGGCTGGGTCAAAGAAAACTTACATAGCTTTGAAAACACAATGGCGCATATTATTTTTAAAGGCATCTTCTGTTCACAAACTCTTAATTATCCTTGTGCTACTGTGAAAGGTAGATTAGTTTTTATCTTTTAGTACAACAAGTGGGTAGCTCTAGAATTCCTCATTTGCAGGCAGTTTATTCCTTAGGGCTAAGCAAGCCTAGCACCCTGTTAGAGGTGAAAACTCTTAAGAAGTACTGGGATACACTCTATTTACCATTTTGTGCTCAACCAAATTTCTACTCCTCCATTCCCTCTACCCCAAGGGCATCTTAGCAGAGAAAGAAACTTCCTGGCCAGGACCTTTCATACTCCACCTGTGGAACAGGGGCCACATGAAGGATTTGTGTCGTACTCTCTCTGCTCATGAATGCTTGTCGTAGAACTTACAATGGGCTGGGCTCATTGCAAATGATGAGGGTCATTGCAAAGCAAGGACCTAACAAGTAGAGCTATACTGTAGCCTGAGATTTGGTCCTGGTACAAAGGAAACAAATTACTTAATGAATGACTGTAAGTCCTTGATCCACCGAATGTGGGCCTTTACCTGCCTAACACGAGTGTTGACTTGTTAGCTAACACATTCCACCTGGAAGAGTCAGCAGGGAAACCCCAACCTGGCCTGGCTCTGACTGCAAGAATTCCTGGCACACCAATTGCCATATAATGGAGGGAAGCTTGCAAACAGAGGAGATATTTTGATTCTTAAGCCACTAGTTCCGGATGTTTACTTCTGAGATTTCTTTGCAGATGCAAAGGAGTTGCAAAGTATAAAGAATATGAAGAAGAGAATCAAGAGAATCAAGAAACCTGACTTCTTCTTGCCAAATCTCTGCCAACCATTAAATGTGTGAATGTGGCCAAGGCAGTGTCTTTTTGGGAGCCTTCATTTTGTCACTGGTAAAATGAGGAAGGTAAATATTTTTGGGGGGCCCTCTGAAGTCTGTGTATATGTCTCATTCAAGGACATAAATACTCTAAGAGAGGAAGGATCTTTGCATCTTAGAGAAGCATTTAAACTCTAATATGCATAAAGAATCAACTGGGAATCTTAAAACGAACATTCTATTCAGGAAGTCTGAGTGGGACCTGAGAATCTGAATCTCTATTAAGCTCCCGGGCGATGCTGATGCTGTGAGTCTACGGACCTCACTTTGAGTAGCAAGAACCTACGGGATGCTCTTCTCATGTTAACCTCTCTTAGTTCTGTGTAGAGCAGGCATGTTTATTGTCAGGCTAACATGAGCAGAAGAGCTGGAAAGCACAAATCATTTGAACTTGTTGTTTTAGAGTGCTCAAAGCATGAGGAACCAAGAGAGAATTTTTCTTGTGGTTTTGTAAATGTTTAAGGCTAAATACGTTTCTGGAGTCCCTTCTGGTTTTGTTGAGTACTTCCTGTGGAGACTTTCCATTTCTGCTCCTGTGATTTGGAGTGAACTTCTGTAGATGAAGGTTTTAAAAATGTCTTTGGTGTCTCTTAAATAGAACCACATATTTCACAGATGAAATTTATTGCAGGATGACCAAAATAATGATCAAATGCAGAACAGCTAGAAACTTGTGTAGCAGTTGTGAAAGATCCTGGATAATTAGAAAACTTTTAAATAAATCATCAGTGTTTGGTGATGAAAAGATAAATATTTTTAAAAAGACTATCATTGTTGTGAAAGTGTACCTCAAATTTTAATTATTATGGCCTAGCTTGGGATTTTAGATAGTAAGCCAGTCTGTTATCTTTTTTTCCCTTCTTCTAGTTGTGGAAGGTAGGTGGTGATGGTAAAAAAAAAAAAGAAGGTCTGGGAAGCTACTCAAGCACTATGCTTTAAAATCATCTGTGGTCAGTTTCTGATGCTCTGGTATAACACCAGGGGTCAGAGAGATAAAGGAAGAAAATTCTTTTATATCTCTCTTGAGGAAAAAAGCAAATGTGGGAAGATGTAATTTTGCTTTATTTCCCAAGGGAAATGCCAACAATTTTTATTGTTTTCCAAATACCTAGGAGTGGTAGTTTCCCCCAGAGTCTATACAGGAGCTGCAAATTTTACTGTTTTCAGGGGCTAAGCCAGTAAAATAACTGAGTGAAAAGGCTGGAACGAGACTAATGCATGGTGGAGACTACACTCAGATGGAAAATTTGTATTCCATCCTAAGAGCATAGCCTTTATGCAGTTCCCATATTTTCTAGCAATATAGAAAAATCTCTTATATTTTTAAATGTTTAAACTTAGTTTTTGAAGAACAATGCACAGGCCCAACAAAACACGCCTAGTAGATTAGATTTGTTTCAGAGAAGGATGACCATGATTAAACGATTCCTGGTTTTAGTTACAGATCTGGTCTTTGGCCTAGAGATTCAATACCTTGACCCGCAATATGAAAATCCTGACATTATATACTCAGATAATGATGAAATGTTTTGCAATTTGAAGAACTGTGATTACTACATTTATGTTCATCACATCTCGTAATGATAAAGTATCTTCCAGAGTCTGAAAGCGATGCTCTGTTTAAAATATATTAATAAAAATTAAATATTGGAAAAAGGGTACTCAAAAGTTTCAGGAAAAATTGTGTCCTCAGAGACATATGTTTTTTAAAAGCATAAATAGATTATATTTTCTGACCCTCTTATCTATGAACACTTAAGTAGTTCCAAAAAAGAAAAAGAAAAAAAGGTAACTGAATATAACATGCATAAGTTGAACCAAATTGGTTTTTGTGTAGCACTATACAGGACATTTAAATATATTTTGTTATTAGCTATTTTCTCCATAGTATCTTCAAGGTTATGAATATAGTTTTCCTGTTCTAGAGATAATTAACTTTGATTGGCTTCTCTTTGAAATACTGAACTTTTTTTGGCTTCTATGCATGGCATCTGTGGACTTTTAGGCTGTTTCTATTTCCTCAACAATAACATCCCTAAGAAAGTTCCTAAAATCTGTTCCTTTGTATATACTTTCTTCTTCACAAAGCTCATTCTTTTTCCCATAGTTTTGACTAGAACAATATGAGGCCAACTCTCAGAATGTGGCTTTATCCTTAGTCTTACTGCAATGCCTTGCCGTATTCTCCATTCTCACAGCCTTATCCCTACTGGAGAGCACCCATCACCTTGCCCTTCGTTGTTTTCCACTGTGGCATACCTCACTGAATGCCATAAACTCTTCACAGTTTCAATTATCAAGCACTACTCTTAGCTAACAGCCAATGTCAATTAACATGTCAAATAATCTTTTTTATTGTTGTTTATCCCTCCTTCTGTTAAAGTCTTTAATTATTTCCCAAGGACAAATACTTAGTATTTATTTTAATGATTTAAAATACATCTGGATGTGTTCGCAGTTTCAGGAGGTGAGCTTCAAATGAATGTGTGTTTATAACTCTAGGTGTCCTTTGCACTATTTGAAAAATAATTAAGAACATTGTGAAGATAAAGGTAATGAAACACTTAATTTTGTAGGTTGATGACAGAAAGCAAATAGCTCTGCTGGTCACACGTTTCCACAGATTATTAGGTACCTCACGAATGCTAATTCCATATACTTTTCTGTGACTAGGAATCTATTGCCCCCATCACCACCTTATAATAGTGAAAATATGCCTATAGTTTTACTTTCAGACTCTTCCCTGCTTTAATTCAATCTTCAACAGATGTATTAGCTATAGTGTAATTAGTGCATTGCATATCAACTCAAAAATACTTTCATTGAATCCTTATTTCCTATGGTTAAAGAAATCTAGAAGCTGAGGTTCTTCATAAGCTCATCTGAATGACTTTGGAAATGTTATCATCCATAAGATAAGACAAAGGTTATTTCCAACTCTCTAAACAGAAGGTGAACCTAGTTAACCTGACCCCCTTCTTGGCTAGAGAACTTACATGGGCATTCTCATTACTTCTCTTCTCCCAAGGTGTTGTTCTCACCTGGGAACTTCATGCCCGACTTCTTTTCCTTATATATAAATGTGTGTGATTGTGGATGGATAAGATATCTGATCTGTTTGCAAGTTGCAGACATGATGTCTCATTCCTAAATACTTTGCTGAGTAAAAGGACTTTCTCTTACATAACCGTAGTATTATGCAATAACAAAAATCATAATCTTAAGACTGATGAACTTTTATAGCTACTCTATAGATTTTATTGCAATTTTCCCAATTGTCCCACTCATTTCTCTTATAACAGAAGAATAAGAAATCTTGTCCAGGATTCAATCCAGGTCATTTGATGTATTTAGTTGCCATATTGCTTATGTCTTGTTTAATCTGGAATGATTCCTCAGTTTTTCTTTCCTTGCACATCTTGACATTTTTAGAGAGTACATGCCAGTCATTTTGTAGAGTGTCATTTGATTTGGATTAGTCTGAGCTTTCCCGTGATTATATTAAAGTTATACATATTATTTTGGCAAGTGTATCACAGAAGTGATGTTAAATCCTTCTCAGGGTATCATATCAGGAGACATTTGATTTCCATTTGTCTCATTAGTGGTGATATTAACTTTAGTCGCTTGCTTAAGGTAGTGTCTACTGGGCTTTTCCATAGTAAAGGTACTATTTTCCCCTTTGTATTAAGTATCTCATAGAAGATTCATTGGGAGTAGGTAAATATCTCCTCTCACCTGTTCTTGAAATAATTTTAGACTTAACAGAAAAGTTGCAAAAGTCATACTAAGTTTTAATATACGCTGTATCTAGCTTCCCCTATGCTAGCATTTATAAAAACAAAGTGCAATGACCAAAATGAGAAAATTAACATTAGTATAATACTCTTAATGAAACTACAGATCTTACTGGAATTTCATCAGTTTTCCCTCCAATACTTTTTTCTGTTCCAGGATCCCACACTGTTTTCTGTTTGGTTGTGGCTTCTTAGTCTCCTCCAATCTGCAGTTGTTCTCACTGTCATTTCTTGTCTTTCATAATGCTGAGACCTTTAATAAGTACGGGTTATTTGTTTTGTAGACTTTCCCTCGATTAGGGTTTGTGTTCTGTATTCTCTTGATTAGATCGAGGTTATGTATTTGTGGCAGGAATGCCACAGAAGTGACATTGTGTTCTCAGTGTGTGATATCAGGGAACATCATGTTCATATAGCTTATTGCTGGTGATGTTAACCTTGCTCATTTTGCTGAGTAGTGTCTGCTGGGTTTTTCCACTATAAAGTTACCATTTTCCTCTTTTAAAACTGATCAGTATCTTCAGGGAGATACTTTGAGACTATGCAAATATATTATTTCTCCTAAAACTTTCACCATCAATTATAGCATCTATTGATGGATTTTACCTGCAACAATTTTTACTGCAGTCATTGCTTAATGGTGATTTTGCCTGTACTGTTTCTCAACAATTTTTCACTCATTATTTTTAGCATCCATTGATGATTCTTGACTATAACACTTATTACTATGGTGATTGTCAAATGGTGATTGACTAGATCTCCAATCCTGTCTCTTAATGGTGAGCACAAGGAGCGTAAACTAGAGCGGGTAAATTCCTGTTGTCAGCTCTGAACCCATAGATTCTATTTTATGTAGTTCTAATGCTAGACTCTAATTACTAGATGAAACCAGGTTGCTTTAGGAGAAACTATTAACTCAGAGGAATTATTAAGACAATTCTGTGGGGCTATACCATATCTTTATAATTTAGGAGTTGGTTTTAACTTTAATTTGCTGCTAGACATAATAGTACCAATCACTGACATTTGTTTGGCACCTTAAAATTTTGCAAAACATTCCTTAAAACACTTTGAAATATATTAATTGTTATGTCCACAGGCTAGGGTTGTTTTACTGCCACTTACAAATATCTATATAACCTCTTTTCTGCTCTATTTTCTAAATCTTTTTTTTTTTTTTTTTGATGGGAGAAGGATTTTTGGAGTAAATAACACTAGCTTGCTGTAACAAACACTACCAATACCCAGTCTCAGTAACTTAAAACATAAAAGTTTATTTTTTGGTCGTGGAAAGTATAATGTGAATGTTCCTGACTAGGGGGGGATCTTTGACATGGTCATTCAAAGACCTAGGCTTATTATATTGTGGCCTCCCCGCTCCTAGGACCTTGGCTGGATTCTCCACATTTGGGTGGCAGAAAGGGAAAGAAGAAATTTGGAGAACTGCCTAAGAGATTCTTACAGCCAGACTGGAAATGGCAGATAGTGCCTGTGCTTCTGTTCCATTGGCTAGACTCCGTCTCACAGCTATTCTTACTGCAAGGAGGCTGGGAAATATAGTTTATCTGTATGCCCAGGAGGTAGAGGAAATGGTTTTGTTGAAACATAGCAGTTTCTGTCAGTTTTGATTTTAAGAGGTTATCATAGGGCACATGAAGCCCAGTGCTTGGCTCAGAAGAGATTAATTAATGTGCTGTGTTGATTGCATCAGGTGTAGGGGAGACATTTGTGAGGCTAAGCTTCAGCCTAATTTACAGAAAGAAGACTTCCTGACTTTAACTCCAGTTAGCTTTGCAATGACCTTTCTATTTCCCCAATCGCCCTTCTCCCTTTGATCAAGCTATCTCTAAGACTTTTCCACTCTAATGAATGACCAAATCAAATGGTTCCTCTACCTAAGCAGAGTACCCACATCTTCAAGAAAGAGTCATTAGACATCTTTCAATCCCAAGCTCATATGAAATAATCTGTAAGAGCTGAGGAAATCAGAAGCATATCTAAGATGGATTTGCAGAACCAATATAAAAAGTATATGGAGGGCTTTTGAAAGAGAAGCCTCTCTCTTGCCCTATTTCTATCAGGAAGAAATGCCAAAGTCAAAACACTTCGGATAGCACTATGTGATGGGCATAAAATGAGGTTTTAAAGTGATAATTTTTAAGGACTTGTTGCAAAGTGGCATGAATTACTCCTCTTTAGCCAGAATTGAAGTGCACTCAATTTGTGTTTTCTTCAAGCCTACCCCTACCATGCACATAATGAAGTTATACTGATCACCTGTATCACATATTGAAAGACCCCAAACTCTTGGCAGTTTGTGCAATGAACATTTTCACTGGTCATTAGAGATCCTCATTAGAAAAACGTATTGAAGAGAGGGCTGAGGCATCCTGGCAGTCTGAAAAGGATTTTGAAAAATCCTTGTTACTCTTGATGCTTCATTTTGAAGGAGTGAGGTTCTCACTGGATATTGCATAAGATTGTGCCATGAGAGCAGCTTAAAAGAAATTAATAAATTAGCTCAGGATGGAGATATTTTAATCAGAGAAGAGTCATTCCTAATTCTGTATTGTTGGTAAAATTAGCTGTCTGTGAATCAGAAGAATGTTAAGCTAATACGACAGGAAAAATACTTTCAGTGAACATGATTCTCTATGATTGATCCTGGCTGCAAAATTTTATGCCAACAGAGATTGATGTCCATGTTAACACTACCACCCTCATGTTGCTGCACTGCCACTCCCAAATGCTTGAACACAGTGTAATGGACATCAATTTCTCTTTCACAACATTACTGTGTTATTAAAAAGAAGAAAGTGGGGTCAACTCCCTTCTTGCCTAATCCACCTCCAGTGCTGTAACTGGTGTGAAACCTGGTTTTACAGTTGGGGGGCAACTGCCACAAGACCTCCCCACTTCCATGGAGTCATGCCATCTAACTGCCCTTTTTCATTATTATTATTTATTGTTCCTTGAACTCAGCAGGCAAAAGCAGGCAAAAATAACTCTGGTGGTGCCAAAACAAACAGACACAGTCCTACCCTGAGCTGCTTGGGTTTTAGAGACACAAATGATACTGTACAAAAGAGAAATGTAGAACAAATACAGAATGGAGGAGGTGTATTTCCCGTGTTCCATTTCTTTTGCTATTTACTCCACGCTCCTGGACTCAATGAAGAAAACATGCTTGAAATATGTATTTTCATGTCTGAATAATTGAAAAACATTGAGAAGATTTAGATATTTCAATAATTCTCACAAAAATGTTTAAACACTTCTGCAGAGTTAGAATTTATTTCTTGACAGAAAAATAATTCAACTTAACTTTGGGGATAGACCTTGAAAAAATACTATTAAATACTATTTTTAAAATACTATTCAGTATGGGAAGGAAATGTAGAAAGAGCAGGGCATTTGAGGAGAACTGAAATCACTTAATATTTCCCCAGAACACTGGTTTTTAACATGTTATTAAACATTTTAACTTGAAATCTTGTATTTTATTGTGTGTAAACCTTCGGTTGAAAGTATCCCCTGGAATTAGTTAAAAAGGTAAAAAATTTTATGCATAGAAGGAGTTAAGTCTTGCTAGAGACTCAAATGATTATCACATTAGTAAATAAATGAATTAATTACTACTTGATTTCTTTGCCATCAAATCCCCTTTCTTGTCCTTCTCCCTGTGTTCCCCTCTCCAAAAATAATTGCCAACTATTATAGCTTCTTCTCCCACCCTTTAAAAAAATATTTTGTTAGCCTTTACTCATTTGGTGGACTGGACATTTGCTGTTGTTTTCTGTCCAGAATCTCTTCTCTCTTCTGGTAAAAATATTTCTGTTTCTCAAAGAATTTTCTTCCTTCACAATCAGGTCATGTGATTTGGGCAGAGCTGAACTCCCCCCATGTTTCAGGGTGGTCACGTGACCCAGGCTCGTTAGATGTACATGTGACCTACATCTATCCAGTTACAGTGAATCTCAGTATTTTGCTGGAGGTATAGGAAGTATGGAAGGAAGTCAAGGATGAAGGTAGTATAGGAGGTCTTGTCTGTCCACTGGCATTGCTAAAAGAAGAAGAAATTTGTCTGGGACTGTGGTGCACCATCTTGCCATCTTGAGTTGTGGTGGGGAGGTCCTTTTTGAAAGGAATTCACCAAGAAAGTCCATGATTCCAAGATGTTGTGAAGACATTATTAGAGTTTCTAGAGGTATTTGTTTCTGAAACAAGATATTGGCTATTGAGACAATAACATTTTCCCCCATTTTAAAATGCCTGTTGAATTGGGTTTTCTGTCAATTTGCCAGAGGGTTTAGACAAATGCATCTCCCTCAAACACACATCCACATCTGTATTTTAGAGAAGAGCATAAACTACAAACATAGCAGTGTTTTCTAGTATAACTTTCTTTGTTTTTACCATTAACTACAAATTTTCTTGATGTCTTCCTTGGTATTTTCATATAAAGTAAATGCTGCATAAATTACTCAAGGAATTATTACTTTTTTTCTGCAAATAGAACACACCAGTTATACTTTAGTTTAGTAATTTGTCATTGTTAGAGCCAGGGGTTAAATTGTGCATCAGTGAAGTCTCTCCCTCATTACCATGCTTTGGCTGAATCCTGTCTCCAGAGAAAGGAAATGTTTCGGTCACTCTCCCTCTTCCTGAGGAAGTATGTCTCCAGCCTTGCAAAGTCATCAAGCCTGAAAAAACCACCATCAGGCTGTGATAACAGAACAGAGCCCTCCCATGCTGTGAATTATGCTGTCTCTCCGCTGAAGCCACTCACCTCGGTAGTGTCCTCATCACTGAGTGATTGGCTTTTCCTGAAACAAACACACACAGCATGTGCTATACATGTAGACAATCAGGAAAACCTCAGCAAAAAGGAAAGAGAAAAGGGAGTGTGTTTTATGTTCTACTAGTAATAATATGATAGCTTTGATTACTTCTTACTTTACTTCTTCTTGATTTCACTCACTTTTGGGAGGTGATGTAGCACACAGGCCCTGTGGTTTTATCTTGAATCCTGGCTCTTCTGTTTACCATGGATACCATCTTGGGCAAATAACTAACCTTCTATGCTGTATTCCCCTATTTGCTAAAAAGGTATTAATACATATCTCAAGGCGATGTCAGAATTAAATGATATAATACACCTACAGCATTTAGAACAGTGTCTTGAACATGGCAAGTACTTGATTAAAGTGAGCTGATGTTTAGTGGCTGGATAGTTTCTCTCTTTCCTCCTCCCACCACTTTTCCTTTACCCAACCCAGGCTAGACTTATTCCTTTCTTTGCTAACTAGTAGAACATGTAGCTGCCCACAAAGTATAATTTGAGATTACTCAGAAAGATGTTGCTTGTACTAAAATATTTATCCTTTTGTCCCTGTTGAAATTTTTGTTTCAATCACATTCTGGATTTAATGTTGAAAGCCCCCATTAAAATACAAAAGCTTCAGTTCTTATACACTTTGAATTTATTGATTGATTCCTAGACATCGGGTTCTGGGGATATGAGGCACAGGAATAATCAGTCAAAGAAGACAGACTAAAACTCAGTGGTGTGTTTTGTCTCTGATTTCAGAACTTTGGGAGAGATGAGGATGGGATACTAGGAGAAGGAGAGAATCTACCTGGCCAACCACATTGCCAGATTCAACTGGTGAATAGTGAGTGATGGATGTTAGGATGAGAGTTCCATCACATCTTTGTGGAATGCTGTGGTGGGGAGTCCAAGGTTGATGTCCAAGTTGGCTGAAATAAAACTCCTCTAGGTATCAGTTAGGAGTCATTCAGGAAAACAGTAACTGATCTAATCTGAAACCCCAGAAAAATTTAAAACAGAGAGTTGGACACATGGTTGGTGGAACATCTGAGACGCCAAATAGAAGTTGCTAAAGAAACATGAAGATTTGAAAAAGCACATGCCATTATCTTTTCTGAGGCTAGATGCACTAGGAAAAAGGTAGTATCTCTGAGACCTTTTGAGCTAAGCTCACCTAGCAAAAGTAGGAGCCTTAGCAGCCCTCCAACAGGAGCCAGAGCCATGGAGAAGGCACAATTGCTACCTGAGACATTGCCTATGACAGAGAGGGATGGGGGAAATGCCCTGGCCTCTCTTTTATTTCTGCTCTTTAATCTTCCCAGCATCTCTCATTGGGTGAAACTGGATGGAAGTCAATTGGTACAGGAGCCTGGAAAACAGGGACTGCAGGACCCACCTTCATAGTGTGCAGAGCAGATTAGGAGATGGGGCTAAGAATGACCTGAGAACAATGAAGTGATGGTCACAGTGCTGAGAGGAAGAAAGAAAACTATTATGGTCAACGAAGTAGGCGACATTGAAGAATTTGAGCTGTCAAAGTTCCTCTTTACGTTTGCCATGCTTGTTGAGGATTTTGGCTTGGTTTTTAGTCTGGACCTATGTAGACTATTATACACCTCAATTTTTCACAAGGGTAGTCATGGAGTCTGCATTAGAAACAGTTGTACTGCTAGTTCAACATGCTAATTCCTGGGCCTCATATCAGGTCTTCTGAATGCATTTTCCTTATTATGGGGTCCACCGGTTTGCTTATTTCTGTGTTATTAAGGTTTGCGTTTATAATGTTTTTCTTTTCTATTTAAAATTAGGACAATCACTCTCTGAGCAATCTGCTTCTTTTCTCTCTTTGATGATGGGTGATGCCATCCTTATGAAGTTCTAGTCTACTGGCCTGTTCAATATCTGCCCAAAGGTTCTGCCCAGGACTTAGTCTGCTGATGAGAAATGTCTCTTTTCCAAAGATTGATGGTTTAACTCAAGAGAAGGGCAACACATTCTCAAGCATTTTAACAGATCTCCCATCCCAGGAACAGAGTTGCACAATTGAAAAAGTTAGAAATAGAAACCAGAGGAATTCCTTGGTGCAAGAGGTCAGTGAGATAGACTTCCCAGCTGGACTGCATAGCATGCTACTCATGGCCTTGGGAAGCCATTTCGGGCATTTGAAGCATACTGCTTTGCAGTTCCTTCAATGCTGTTGTGAATGATTTTATTTTTATAGCTATAACTGGTGGTGTAATGAACAGGCCTGAGTCATAGATGCTTGGATTTAGTATTTCTTTGGTGTATATAAGGTAAGGTCTGTATCCTCTCTGACCCTGTTTCTCATCTTTAAAATGAGCATAGTTGCTTTGTTTCCCTTGTAGAGTAGTTGGAAAAATCACCTATATTAATTGAATAAGGATGTATTTATTGAGTCTTCATCCATGTACTAGTTCTCATATTAGAAATATAAAGACAGCATTCTTGTCTTTAATATGATTGCAACTCCTTAAAGATAATCCATGTGTGAAAGCAGTCTACACTTTGCAATGCTCAGTTGAGTTGAAAATTATTATTTAAAATACTATAATAAAGTCAGCTGGGCCTTCCCTAATGGCTACACTTGCTGTTAAGGTGAGTAAATATTAGTTTTCTACTTAGGGGATCTGAGGGATGATGTAGAATGTCAACATTTTTAACCTGAGGACCTCCAGAAAGAAGTCAGCTATGCTAAGCTTGCTATTGGCAGGCATAAGTCCTCCCTAAGGGGAGGAAAAAGAAACAGTGAGTAAGAGGAAGGGGATTAAAAATTGGGAAAATTAAAAAGACTGGAATGAAATGTAATGAGAAGTAGTGTATTGGTACCAATATCCACTGAAGTTACTGTTTAAGGCACCTCCTGCCAAATAATTTCCTCCCTGTGAAGCACTTTATGAAGTATTTACAACCATAAATTATAAAAATATGAGCAAAAATATGTTTTCAAAAAAACCCCAAACTTGCCTTTCCTGTTTTAGAATTTGTTTCTTCTTACTTAATAAATTATTGCTGTTGTGTTTTTCTTCTAATGGAATGGTAAGCTCTCTTTTATTTTTTCAACTTGGGTTAACATGTTGTACTATTTTTAAACACTTCTAATATTCTACCTGATGCTTTATTTATTTTGTCATAGTTATTTTCACGCTTTAACTGCATCAAAATTACCTGGGCAGCTTGTTAAAACACACATGACTGAGCCTCACCTCCAGAGCTTCCGATTTCTGTTTCTAGCATGTGGGATGTGGTCCAGTAACCTGCTGTTTGAACAAATGCTGATGCTGCTGGTTCAGGAGGAACCACTTCTTTAACATTTCAATAATATTGTTGAATATTTCCTCCCTTGGACCTCTATTTTCCTGTGTTGGGCTGTCTCTCTTCTTACAGAATGTAGTTATTACAGAACATTTTAATATAATCTAAAATGTTAAATCCATGACTTTTTGTGCATTTCTTATGCCAGAAGTTTATATTCCAAAATATTTGTGGGACCCTTTCAATGAATGGTTCTGTTCTCATGTAGGCCATGGCCTAGGTAAACAGAAAGGAAGTTCTTCTATGTTCCCAACTCCTGAGTTCTAAAATAGAAACATGACAGTGTAGCTTGGACACAGGTACACTAAATTTATCACATAAATATTGTAAAGAATCATCTCTGGTGCTCAAGAGTAATTCCAACAGTATAGATGTGATTTCTGTTTTGGCTCATATGAGAAGCTCTGGCAAGAGAAGGAGAAGTGGATGGAAGATTGTTGATTGCTGGCTTTGCACTGAGTTACGCCACTCTTCAGCTACATGACTTTTTGGCAAACACCAGAATTTTGTTATCTCAATTGTGAAATGGGAAAAATGACGATTTCCCAGACACATGGAGTTGCTGGGAGGTTGAAGGCTGCTAAATATGTAAATTTAAAAATTCTGTTGGATTCATTGGTTTCTTCTCATTAGGTCCAGGTTTGTTTTCTTTTCTTGCTGTGTTGCTCTAGACTGAGAAGTTGCTGTCTCAGTTTTGGAGGTAGTGACAGATGCTGTGCAATATAGAATGGAAAATCTCCTTCCCTGGGGATCTTGACAAGATAAGACATCATCATGTTATAGGAAAATCTCCCTTCATCCCTTGAAATTGTATTAAGGATGTTAGTTTCATTAGTTTGGTTGAACTGCATGATGAGTGAGCTGTCAAAATCTCCAACATCAAGGGCAGAAGTCTCTTGATTTTGGTATAGAAACAGATTTGGGTAAAAGAAATATAGTTACATTTTCTCTATTGCATTGTAGGATCTTTGGCAGCAGCTTACTCATTATCCATAGACTAGATGGACTTGAAGTTACCAAAGGAGAATTATAGTAGATTGTACTGAATTAGATGCATTCTGGTAGTAGCAAACAATTTTAAAAATATAAAATTTGTATTAAATTGTAACTCAGAGAATGGCACACACACCCTAAGTATATAGCTTGATGAATTTTTTAAAAATCAGCACAGAAGTCTTCTTGCCCCAATATTGATGTTTTATCTAAGGAAACTGTTCTTTTATGGGAGTAATCGCCACAAGATGGATAGTTTAGTCCATGTATATAAAGGACTTGAAACAATTTAAAATGACTCACAGGGCAGCTACATCAGGGTGAAGATTAAACACTTCAGTATAGGACATAGTCTAGGTTTGTCACTGCTCCATGGCATAAAGTTCATTTTCAGGGCAGACTCAATCTGTAAATTCTTCTTCACCCACTAAGTTCAGAAGGTGTCAATCTCTTCAACTGTCATAATGAAGAATGTGTGCATGCATTTGAGAGAGTGAAAGAACTGGAAACAACAGCGGCCACAGAACAGTCCGTAACCTTGTAGTGTCTGACATTCCCTCATACTTAGTCCTAGTAGATAAAAATTTACAGTGAGTCTTGAAAAGCAAAATCCTCGAATTATAGCATTGATTGTATATACAAGGAACAGTAGCAAGAGCTCTGGATGTTCAGTCAGTGGTACGTGTGTGTGTGTGTGAATACATAAAGTATTCTGAGAATTAAAAGTAGCTATTTCTCTGTAATTAGTATTAAGAACTTGCTACCAGAAATTGATCACTCTCGTGAGATAGATGTGGAAGAAACAGAACTAACAAATTAAAGGATGATGAAGAAAACAGTATTTAAGCTGTCCCAGGACGAAGATATTTGTCTTATGTATGACTGACTAAAGGTTTCAGGAATTCTCCATTGACATAAGTTATGATTAATGCTATTTTTATCATGTTATATTACAATCAGTTTCCAATTTCCAGAATCCTCATGTGTCTTTTGGGTACTAAAGAAACAACAACCAAATTTCACTCTCACTGTATCAGCTGTCTATTGCTACAATTATGCTGTGTAACATTCACAAAACCCCAGTCACATAGAGAAATGAGCATTTATAGTTAGGTTATGAGTTTGTGGGGCTCAGCTGATCTCTGCTGGACTTGACAGATTTTGGCTTAGCTTATGTGTCTGTGATCATATTTGGCTTAGGTAGGTTACTCTGATGATCTTGGCTGGATTGCTCATATATCTGGAGGTTGGCTCATCTAGGATGGCCATAGCTGACATAATTGGGAACAACTTGGTGTCACGCTAAAACTCAGTCACATACAACAATAAGCATTTATTTACTTCATAATGCTGTGGTTCAGCTGGGTGGTTCTGATCTTGACTGGTATATTAATCATCTATTACTGCATAGCAAATCATACAAACTTAGTGCCTTAAAACAATACACATTTATATCTCACACTTTCTGTAGGTTAGGAATCTGCGTGAAAGTTAGCTGGGTTTTGTGCTTCTGGGTCTTACCAGGCTCCAATCAGTACTGGCTAGGCTGTGGTTTTATCTGGGGTTTCAAGTGGAAAAGGGTCTGCTTCAAATTCTCTCTGGTTTTTGGCAGAATTCAGTTTCCTACAGCTGCAGAATTGAGGCTCTAAGTTCCTAAAATCTTCCATATTGTTTTTCCTTCAGCCACATGGGCCTCTCCACATTTTATACGTGGCTTCTTCTTTCTTTAAGGTTAGCTGGAGCGTAAGACCCACTCTAGTGAGATGGTTTTGTATAAATAATGTAATCATATGAGTGGCATCCTATCACCTTTGCTGTGTTCTATTGATTAGAAGCAAGTCACAGGTCTCATCCACATTCAAGAGGAGGAAATTGCATAAACTGATGAACACCAGGAAGTAGGAATCCTTGAGAGTCACCCTCAGATCTATCTGCTTCAACTGGGCTTGCTCACACATCTTGAGATCAGTGGGCTGACTGCACATGTAGGAAAGCATGTTCACGTGGCAGACATAGAGATGGGAAGAGTGAGAGCAGAAAGGCAGATATGATTTTTCAGCTCTCTACTTGCATTCCATCTGCTAACATCCCATTTGCCAAACTACATCATGTGGTTCAGAGACAGCGTGGGAAAACACTGCAAGGTTACATAGTGAAGGGTGTGGATACAGGAAAGGTGAAGAATTCAGGCCATGAACACTTCAACTGCCTAATGCAAAAATTCGGCGTATGTAAATCTCATCCCCTTCTTTCTCTGTCAAGGATTTCTGGAAGAGCCAAGGGTCCCATTTGGCATCTCACACGTGCTCACAATCCTGGGTGTTTCCCCTGCTCTGGCATCCCTTCCAGGCTCTCTGCTGTCTGCGAACTCCCACATAGATAGGAACTTCCATGAGCTCCCTCTGCTACCTTTCATGAAAACACTACTGTCTGGCAGATGTGGTTTTCCCAGGACTTCAGAAGCTGAATGCCCTTTCTGTTTTCTACCAGAAGAGAGGAGAATATTACTCTTACCCATGATGTCCTATTCCTTGTCTCACAGAATAATTTATGAAATCATTGTCTGCTCATCAACTCCTCTCTTTTTATGGGTGAGGCCAAACTCATAGTATCCTCCCCACTCACCCACCATGGATTCCAATACCTGTAGAACTAACCAACCTGTGTTCTCTCCTGATTTAAAGAATGCTCCAGTACTTGGTATAGGTCTGTGCCTCTCGATGCTGGGTGCACATTACAGACATCCAGAGAGCTTAAAAAAATTCCTATGCCTGAGATGGATCCAAGAACAATCTCTGGGAATCAATCCCAGACATAGACATTTTAAAAACTTCCCCAGACAGTTCTGATGCATAACCAAGACTGAGAGCTCCTTTGCTACACAGACATGTAGACCAGGTTGTCTTAAGTAACAATTGCACTTAGGATTTTGGAACTTAAAGTCTGTAGAAAGACTTATTTGTGTTTGGCTGTAGTAAAAGCATTGTTGTCTTCAAGGAATTTTTCAGTGAGAAGCCTTTAGATATCAATGAGGCACATTTACTTTGAGATATCTTCTTATCCAACACCCTGGCACCATAGAGAGAGAACTCAAATCCCATAGGGACTTATTCCCTTGCTCAATATTATACATCTAATTAAAGCACTACTAGTACTGAGTTCCAAATCTGTCATCTTTTCCATCTTCAACACCAACCTATTTTCAAAGCATGGACTTAAAAATTTTGGTAGTAAAAAATTGAGTTCTATAATTTTCTCAGTATATATGAAACAACTAACAGTTTTTGTTGTTGACCAAGCTTAGAAGCAGGTCCTTCAGAAATTTATGGAAAATTCCAGAAAAACAAATTGAAGTTTTCTAAGGTGAAACTCCTAAAAGCCTATCAAGTACCCTTGACCCTAAAGCTTTCTGATCATTCTGATGATTAAGCATTAAGTTTTTTATTAAAATTTTAAAAAATAGACTTTAAAAAAAGTTTTAGCATTACAGGAAAATTTAAAATATAGTACAAAAGATTCCCATATACCTCTTCACCCAGTTTCCTCCTCTATTGCTATCTTACACGAGTATGGTATATTTGTTACAATTAGTGAACCAATATTGATACATTATTATTAATTAACATTTATATTACCTTAGGTTTTATCTAATGTTTTCTTTTTTAAAAAAATAATTTCAACTCTTATTTTAGATTCAGAAGTACATGTACAGGTTTGTTATCTGGGTATATTCTGTGATGCTGAAGTTTGGGATATGATTGATCCTGCTACCTAGGTACTCAGCATAATACCCAAGAGTTAGTTTTTCAACCCTTTCTTCCTCCCTGCCTCCCTCCCTTCTTTAGTAGACCCCAGTGTCTACTGTTGCCATCTTTATGTCCATGAATATCCCATGTTTAGCTCCTCCTGATAAGTAAGAATATATGGTATTTGGTTTCCTGTTTCTGTGTTTATTTGCTTAGAATAATAGCCTCCAGCTGCATACATGTTGCTTCAAAGGACATGATTTTGTTCTTTTTTATTGCTGTATAGTATTCCACGGTGCACATGTACCGCATTTTCTTTAACCAATCCACTCTTGATGGACACTTGGATTGATTCCACGTCTTTGCTATTGTGAATAGTGCTAATCATCAAGTTTTGAAGGGTCCACTAGAATGCCTCTGTGTACTATTTAATATTTAAAACTTTGGCTGTTTAAATTCTAATTTAGATACACAGCTGTTTGGGGGACATAAAGAAATAAATAGTATTATTTGAAGTCTTCATGTGTATTTAATGTCTTTAAAGAAAGCTTCTTTAAAGTTGTTAATTCTTGAGTAAAGGAAAAATTCAGGTGTGTACTACATACATATAGCTCCTGGTACTATGCAAAATGTGGGAAAATAAATTCTAAAATTGTGAATCACAAACTGTAATTAGCAAGTCTAGAGTGATGTACTAACCCTGTCTTTTATTTTGGGGGTTCTAATGCTTTGACATTTGAAACGTTGCTGATCCTAACATCACTGCCCTTCCCAGGGTTTGTCAATTCCGAGGGACAGTAAACAACTCACCAGTTGCACACCTTGCAAATGCAAACCAAACGATTCAGAGCCCCATCCCACCTACTTCCTTTGTCAGACTCTCACACTCCAGGCCACTATCCACCTAATCTCCCCAGGGCAGCTAGGGATAACCCGTCTACCCCAAATCCTGCTGGAATTATTCAATCCTAAGCTTACCCTTCCCGGCAATTCCTTCCCGTGGGAACCACGATCAAGGCTTTTGACATTTCTCCCATCTCCCTCTGCGTCCTGAGCCACCCAGGTCTTTCCCATGTAGGCCCTGCCCATGGTGTGGGGGTGTCCCCTTCTCTTGGAAACTGTGCCAAATACACTGTCTTTGCAGTGGCAGTTGTCTCCTGATTTGTCAGCCCTACCTTATCAAAACAACAATAAAACCTATATCAAAAAGAGTGAGATATAAGCATCTGCATTTCTAACATATTTCCAGGTGATGCTGATGCTGCTCATCTTAGGGACACACTTCGAGTACCATTTTCCTAAAACACTTGAAAGCAGCCATGTTCACATCTATTAGTGGGGGAAGGAGGGACAAAATCTGATGGAGGTATCTTCTGGGAGCCTACAGAAAGGGAGATTTTTGTAAAAGCTGTTTCATCCACTTAATCATTATACTGTTGTGCTTATTAAATCATTTTACCACCTATTCAAGTCCTCCTCTGAAAGACTTGTTACTATTCTTCCATCCTAATACTAGGGTCTTAGTTGAATTACTTGTGAGAGAATTGAACAATACAGAAAGGCGGTTAAGAATATTGGTTTTATGTTTGTCTGTGGTTCTGTCAATGAGTCCCATGACCTTGGAGAATTGTCAATGAGGTACATGACCTTGGGAAATTCACTTCATATCTCTACACCTCAGTTTCCTCTTCTGTAACTTGGCAATAATAGTAATATGTTACCTATCTTAATCTATTTATGCTACTCTAACAAAAATACATTAAATAGGGTGGTTTACAAACACAGATTTATTTCTCACAATTTTGGAGGCTGGGAAGTCCAAGATCAAGCTGCCAGCAGATTTGTGTGGCAAGGGCCCACTTTCTCATGGCCAGCACCTGCTTGCTTTGTTTTTACATGGTGGAAGGGGTGAGTTAGTTCTCTGGGGTTTCTTTCATAAGCCACTGATCTCATTCATGCAGACTCTGCCCTCATGACCTAATCACCTCCCAAAGGTTATACTCTTAATACTATCTCCTTGGGGGCTAGGATTTCAGCATATGAATTTTGAGAGGGATGCCAAACATTCAGTCCATTGCACTACCTCATAGGGTTAATGTTAGGATTAACTGAGCTAAATGCCAAGAAAATACTTAGGAAAGCCCATGGCACATAATTCGATTTTGAAATGTTAGCTATTGTTATTGAAGTTATTTTGGGTATAAAACACAGCATTACAATCATTTTCATTGTCTTGCCATTTATATGATACAATTTTATGCCTGGAGTTTTGAATTGAGAACAATGGTATACAATCAAAAGAATCTAAAAATAAGATCCGACTACATTTGTTATTCTACAAAGCAGAAAACCAAAATCCATGGATGAAAGTCTCTGACATTGTTCTCTAAGAGATGAAACTACAAGATCCTGGGATAAAATCTTATTCCAGGACTTTATGACAGAAGAAAGCCGTTGTTTTCCAGGATACGCCTCAGTTTCAGTCCTGCTGTTGGCAAGCCCAGTGATGCAATGATGCACCCTCCCAGGGTGGCCGTGCAAAAACAGCTCATCCAGCCTAGCATGTCTTTTGTGTACCTCACTTTTGAGGCAGACTGAGTCCCACGCTGGACAAGTTTTACTCGTAAGCACTTGGAGGTAGTCTATCAGGAGGAAGGAAAATCGCTATTTCTTCTTTTATGCCTATCACTGACATCAGTGACAGATATGCTTGATTATAGTATCCTGTTTATTTGTGAGGACCAAAGGAGTAGGAAAGAAATTAAATTTCCAGATATCCAGCTGTGTCAAGGTTAAATTTAGTCATTTTTGCATTTATGTAGCATTTTTCATAATAAAATATAAGGACATCTGATTTTCTCATGAGCTGAAAGAACTGACAATTTAGCTTAGGGGAGAAAGGTAATACGTTTCATGGTAAAGAAAAAAAGCCGATGAAGAGTATTTGAATAAAGGGGATTGAGTGTGCTGAACAAGCTGTGATAGGATAACTGAGAATGATGTGGAGGGGATTTCTCCACTGAATGGGAGTTCGGGAGAAGCGTGTAACCAATGTCTCCCAAGGTTGAAGGCAGTGTTTTAACAACTGTGGCTGAGAACACACATATGGGTCATAACTAGTGTTTTTTTTTTTAATAGGATAGAACAAGAAATATCAGGGTACATTACAATTTGTAAAGGTAAGTATTTATGTGTGTGCGTGTGTGTGTGTGTGCGTGTGTGTGTGTGCAAAATAGAACTTGTTTTTTTTTTCAGTGGGTCATGGCTAAAGAAGAGTTAGAAAAATATAGCCTTAGTTATTTATTGAAATGATTTATTTGGGATGCTGACCCAAACCAGGGCTAAATAACACTGAATCACAATTGTGAGATTCCTTTTCGATCCCTTTTCCATCTCTTTCATTTCTTCTGATTAGATAGACCATCTCCATTTGCTGCTAATGCGTCTCCAACACCTCTCTAACTCCAGTGAGTCTCCCTTTTAAAGGGAGAGAAGCAGGCCTGAGCCTTAGAGTCTAGGGCAGGGAGAGTTTCTGCTTATTTTCTGTTATGTTCTATTGGAGCTTCTCATATACTTTAATTTCCAAGTTTCTACTTCCACTTTGTCCCAGGAAGATTCATTGCTTTCTTTTTAAAGGACTTGATTTAAGCAAAAAGAAATTGATGTGAAGAGATATTATCTTCACATTATCCATGGCAAACTGTCCTGGAGGTGGCTGGGCAGGCGTGTGCTCAAGTGTCTTTGGTTGCATCATCTCCCCAGAATTTTGGGCAGTCCGATGGCCTTGCCCTTGACAAGCACAGTTGGAGCCCTCTTCTGGGAGCAGATCAGACTGATTGCCAAGGGCATTTTCAGACTTCTCAGGTGGTGCAGGTCACTCTGCATTTTCTCTACAAAAGTTAAGAAGACACAGATGAATATACCCCACGAAGTCCCCAGTGCTGATATCCAGCCAATGCACTGACATTTTACCAGAGACGATGACTTGGGTCTTGGAGCTATTCATTTTTTCTTACATTGGCCATACCATGCTGATTATACACATATGTTTTCTTATGGTTAAATGTTGCTTCAGCAGGAACAGACCACTAATTGGGTGGGAAAATCAGATGGGGTGATAATACAGATCCTGCTGGGGACAGATAACTGAGCTCACATGCCCAGGTTCAGTGGCCACTCTGAGATCTGGCTGCATGGCCTTGCCAGGTCGCTATGGAAAATTATTTAGGGTCTTTGTGTCCAGGGAAACCTGAGAAAACCGAGTGTGGTCTGAAGCCTGAAGTGTAACAGGCCGTGCTCTCCTTTGTCTGATGGAAGAGCCTAAAAATAAAACAGAGGCAACAAGTGTTAACTCAGGCATTAGTTGTCTTTCCTGGTAGAGACAACACCCTTTTTAATGCCAAGAGTAAGTAGCCCAGAAGGGTAAATTGAGAGCTGCCTTTGTCCTGTCTGAGACTTTTCTGTGTCAACCCAGGGCCAATTTTCTCTTTCCACCAATTGGCTTGGCACAGCCATTGCTGTGATTCCCTCCCCTGACCTCCAGTGTGAGACCAGGAGAGGTGCCAAAATGCCCATCTGTGGACTTAATGAACTTGCCACTTCATCACAAGACCCACAGTGGTGACTCGGTCCCTTCCCCTGTCGTCATGGGTAGAAGAGGAGCCGTGTTGGTCTCTTGTGTTTCAAGACTCAGCTTCCCCCCGACACGCTGTGTTTTCTTTCCCCAGCATCCCTCCTTGAGCAACATAATTTGGGAGGCAATGCTTTGATCCTGATGGAAGACAACTTTGTGAAAGCAGGTTGCAGATTTTGAGGGAAAGGCTCAAATTGCCCTGGGCATGGCTTTGCCTGCACTTGCTTGCCAATTGAGTAGGGAGGAAATGGAGCCAGAATGAATTGCCTGGGCGATTTGTGCCTTTGGCAAGTTGTTCAAGGACTTGAGAGAAAGAGGAGAGGGGACCAAAGGCTCCCATTACAACTTAAAAATAGCCAGCCTTGGGCTCCTCCTCTTCCTGCTCCAGGCTCCTCTGCTTACAGGGAGAGCTTTGAAAGGGATTCCACTCCCCCTGCCCCGTCTCCCCTCTTCCCTCCCTCCTTTCTTCCACTCCATCTGTGACGCCAGTTCATTTGAATGGCAAGATTTTTCTGAGCTGGGATAAGCGAGATACAGGAAATCACTATTGAAAGACTTCTTTATTCTTGGGGTCATCATCACCTTAGTATGAGGGACAACCAGAGGGCCCAGTGACGAAAGAGGAGGCCTGGACCAGCAAGGATGTCCAAGGACCCAGAGGTAATAGAGATCAAACTGATTATCCACAGAGGTCAGTGGCCACAGCCGAGGTGGTGAACCTCACTTTCCAGGGTCACATCGATGGGACTTTACATCAACCCTGAAACTTAAGAGAGTTTTAGATACTTTGTCACATTGCTAATGACAGTCATGATTTGGGGGGAGGAGAAACTACAGCACTCTTTCCCACTCTTCCCCATAAATTCTTGATGCTTTGTTAACCTATGTGATTCAGAATTATGTGATGACCAAATAAGATTTTTTAGACTGAATATTAAGCAAGATCTCCCCTAATTTTGAGTTGATTGCACTCTGCAATTGCTGAGCTGAAACCTGAAGTGAATCTGTTTATACCAAAGCTTTTTTAAGATTTGGTTTCCAAAATGGATAGAGGAGGCTCCTTTCTTACCTACTGGGCCACTCAAAATGTTTAGATGACTGAGAATGGAGTAATTGTCCTTTTCTGTTACTGAAACATCTATGCTACATATATTTAGATGACTGGTTCTGAAGGTGTGATTCCCAGGCCAGCAGCATCAGTATCAGCATTGACCTGGAAACCTAGTCGAAATATAATTTCTAAGGTTCCAATTCACAACTTTTTTTTTTGAGATGGAGTTGCTCTGTTGCCCAGGTTGGAGTGCAGTGGCTCCATCTTGGCTCACTGCAACCTCCACCTCTTGGGTTCAAGCGATTCTCATGCCTGTTTCCCGAATAGCTGGGATTACAGAAGTGTAGTACCACACCCAGCTAACGTTTGTATTTTTAGTAGAGATGGGGTTTCACCATGTTGACCAGGCTGGTCTCGAACTCCTGACCTCAGGTGATCTGCCTGCCTCAGGCTCCCAAAGCGCTGGGATTACAGGTGTGAGTCACCATGCCTGGCTCTACCCACAACTTTTGAATCAGAAACTCTGGAGTCAGGCGCAGGAATCTGTATTTTTGTTTTTTTATTTTTTAAGGAATTTGTATTTTAACAAATCCTCCAGGTGATTCTGATGCAGCCTCAAGATTGAGACATTCTGACTTAGATAACTCAGAAACCCAACTGTGTTTTCTTATTGCAAACTTGACGGTAAAACTGTAGAGATTCATGAAATAGCTTCTATCAGGTGGCAGAATACTTATTTTGGAACTTGAAACTTTTATGAAATGTAGCTAATACATTTCATAATAAGATGGACTTAAATACAATTATGACCAACCACATGGAATCGTGCTCATTGTCACAGGATTACTTTGAAATGAATGCGTGTGTGTATATCATTAAAAAATCGGAGAAACATTTCTGACTAGAGAAAAGAACTGGTCTCAGGAGATTAGAAAGTAGCAATTCAGAATTCGGAAAAACTTCTTAAGAACCTTCTAAGAAGAAGGGTGATCATATTTTTGGGAACAGAAAATAGGATAATTTTCTGGGATGAGAAAACGCTTGCTGTAGGTCACATTATAGATGGCATCATTTGATGTTTTTGTGTTCTGCAATAAATGACAGCTAAGTTACTAGAGCACACTGGGATGAGAAAAATTCTCTTTCCTCTTTGCAAGGTTTCTCATAACCTTGAAATAACATGCATTTTTCCCCTTGTTCAGACACCGCTCCTCAGTGTTGCATGGCTGCTCTAGAAAGAAATAGGGTGGATCTGAATGAAAAAAGAGGGGCCAGGTGAAGAGGGAAATTTAAGAGACATGTATTTTTGGAAACATGAGATCTAGGACACCTATGAATTTTTTTAAATAAATCTTTTGGTAGCATAATCAATGTTTTGCGTGTTTTCTAAAAAAAACTTGCATAATGAACTGTCCCCATGGGACAATCTGTGTCTCTGAACAGTGATGGTAGTCCTGCTTGCTTGGTGATGTATGGCTTATTAATCTCAAATTTCAAACCCAGAGTCAGAAATGGCAAACTATGGAAGGCACCATGTGGCAGAAAGCAAGACCCCCCCCCAAAAAAAAATGGGCCATAGCTTCGTACACCAAATGCTGCTCCCATGTAGGGCATCTTTGTGAAAGCAGTCGTGTATTTGCAGAGCCAACACCTGCTAACCTTTTCAGAGACTTAATAGCAAATGGTTTGGGTGGTCTTGGAAATCCCATTCTGTCCTGTCAACCTTCCTATCTCAAACAGTTTAATTTCACTAGAAGTACGTGTTTTCATGCAGTTTTCTATCACTGTGAAGGAAAGAAAAATTATTTTTAAACTTTTTTGAAGCATAAATAAGGGCCATTTATGTCCATTATTCTCAGTGTTAAAATGCACAAAATATTTTAGTTGGCAATATATATTTTTTTCTTTAATAGAATTATGCTGAGGCTAGGACCTCTTTTAAAATCTGTTTATTTTCCATACTATTTCTTTTGCCAGTCAGACTTTCTTAAGAGCAAAGGTTGTTACACTTGGGCTTCCTGTGTTGAGAATTCAATAGGGCTGAATAAATTTACTGTCTCCTGATTTGCCAGTTCATATCTAGAACTTGACCTTTTTTATCTCCCATGTTACTGAAGCAGATATACTAATATAATCTGGAATTTGTACTTTCAGACCTGAAAGAAACCTTGACTCTAACACTGTAGAACCTTGTAACTTTACAGATGTGGAAACTAAAGTGTAAAGATGTTCACCAAACGCCACACAGGGACTCACGGGAAAAACACAGAAGCAGACCTGGGACCCCCAAATCTCTATCTTGCTCTATTCCCATATGGCCACTGCTATAATCAGCACTTGATGATCTAGTAGCAAATCAAGTTATGTGTCATTTCCAGTTTCTTGAAGGTTTTCTGCCTATTCCTATCAATGCATAAATCATGGAAGGAAGTTCTTAAGACTCCAAAACTCAAGAACACAAGTTTATCATTTTTTGAATTTGTAGATTATTTATTTGACAGTGGCTGGCCTTGAGAAAAATCCTTAGCTGAAAAGGCATTTTTACCTTCCTGAGAAAACAACTTTTCCTTTGGTCAAGGATTATTTATCTTTCCATTTTTGTAATATATTTTATTATATTTATTTTGAAACATACTTTTACAAGGAAAGAGAATATCCACAACCCACTTCAGATTCAACAATTGTTGAGGGCTTGCAACACTTGTTTAATCAATTTCTTTTCCTCTTTATTATTTTTCTGAATTATTTAAAATCAAATTCCAAGTGTCATTTTATTTCACCCCTACATTCCACATTCCACATCTCTAAAGAGTTATGGGTATTTTTGCTGCATAAAACTATGCTATTATCACACCTAAATTATAATTACAAGGTCATCCAGCATCCACTCAGTCTTACAATTTCCCTTCATTGCTTCAACAAACATTTTTAGAGTTGCCTTTTCTCCATTGCTAATATGTATGGCTGTGGGTTCAGGGTTGTATCAAACATTGCAAACTTAAAAAGGAAAGAAAGAAAGAAGATGAAGAAGTACAGTTATTTAGTGGGAAGGGTTTTCCCAAATTCTCACAGCTCTAATCTGGATACCATTCAGTGTGACAGGCTTCTCACTGGGTTCCCACAGCTGGTTAGTGTTTTGAATTCCAGCCCCATGAACTCATCTCAGGCTACATGGGCTAATGCTCCGCGGCCAACCTAGAGCTCATATCGCTGATGACAGAGGACTGGAGCCAGCATGGGCACTGTCTGCCTCTTTCTAAACGCATTGTCATCTGTGTTATTCTTCCATCTTTGCTAAGCTTGAGTGACTCTAATGCCTCTTGGATGCATTTAAGCCATTATGGAAGCAAAATTAATGCCATTCAAGCATATTTTGTTGAAAGACCAATAAAATAACCTGCCGCATTGTGGCTGAGTCCCAGAGTCCTCAGTCACACTTCTTCAAATTCACATTTCTGTCTTGAAGTTGAGCTTTAAGTAATACATATGAAGATAAAATAGAGAGAGAAAATATAAATACATATTCCATAATTAGTTATGTAGTTAGTGTAGATTCTGAAATTTGATTGTGACTTGCCTATCTAGCTCTTAACAGACAGTTTCTTAGAGCAAAGGCAATCTTCTGCTTATGGTAAAGGAAACATCTGTTCTATAAGAACAAATTTGTTCTATGTCTAAATCAGAGCTCCTATAATTGAAAACATTATAGGCCTCTTGTTAGATGCCTAAGGGACGGTATTTTAGGGGCCCCATTTGACCTTGCCGAACATTTATAAGGCTAGACAGCACTTATTGAAAGATACCTGAAATTAGAATTTAAAAACTTCCTAATGTAAATATTTTGTCTTCTCTACATTTGCATTTATTTATAACAACGTGAGTGAGGATAGGTTCTGAGAAGGGATAGGAGAAGAAGGTATGTATGCTGAACATTTTTTTTTTTTTTTGAAACAGGTTCTTACTCTGGTTGTCCAGATTGGTGTGCAGTGGCACAATCTTACCTCACTGCAGCTTCGACCTCCCAGTCTCAGGTGCTCCCACCTCAGCCTCCCAAGCAGCTGGGATTACAGGTATGTGCCACAATGCCCAGCTAATTTTTTGTATTTTTTGTAGAGATGGGTTTTTGCCATGTTGCCCAGGCTGGTCTTGAACTCCTGAACTCAAGAAATCCACCCTCCTCAGCCTCCAAGTGCTGGGATTACAGGTGTAAGCCACCGCGCTTGGCTTACGCTGAACGTTTTTGACATATATTGGAAGAGTAGGTATAAAACATTTGCTGTCTATTCTAATAGAGCTTTACATTCTTTCTGGGGAGTATGGACCCTAAACATATAAACAAACTTGTGAGAAACATGATAGGTTGTCCTCAAAACTGCTGCAAAAACAATACTAGACAGTGTCTACTGGCAGGTACTTAAAGGGTGTCTGTGGTGGAAGCTACTTTACAAAAGTTGACATTTGAACAAAGAACTGAATGAGCTGAAGAGCAAGGCATGAGCAGGTTCCAGGAAAAGTCCTCGAGGAGGGCATAAACTGGGCCTAGCCTAGGTAGGTGAAGGTGGCATTTGTGACTGGAGCTTGTATGCTGCAGCCAGATCATGGGGGCCTTGTAGATCATAGCAGAGAGCTTGATCTCAGGCCTGGATGGCATGTGTATAGCAGGTATATGAACATCTCGACATGGTAGGAATTCCAGACTTTAGTGGATATCAGAATCACTTGGACAACTTGTTACAGCTCAGATCGCTGGCCCTATCCCAAAGGTTTCTGACTGAGCAGGCCTGGGGTGGGGTCTGAGATTGTACATTTCTAACATGTTCCTGGAGCGATGCCGAGGCTGCTAGTCCAGGGAACTGTACTTTGAGAACCACTGCTCTGAGGAGCAGCTGCAGGTGGGTGTGGCCTTTGTCATCCCTGCCGTTACCCCAGAGAAGAGAATTCCAAGTGGAGCAGTTTCGATGGCAGGTGTTCCAATGTGATTGCCACTTACCTATCTTTCCTAAGATGTCCTGCTTTTTTTCTCTTCCTTAGAATGAACCTGAACCTCTGTTTGATATACACTCCCCAAAAGTTAGGAGAAATTCTAAAGGATATCAAATCACCTCACCATGTCACTCCCTTCAGGTTCATAGATGCCCTGTTCTTAGTGGGGGCCACAGGAGATGGCAGCCGCAGCACATGCTACAAACAAGGGCTGCTCTCAATATTTTAGGTGGAAGAGGGTCTGTCTTTCCCTGCACCCCCATCCTCCTCTCAATCTGGGGCTTTCTGAAAATGCGCTTTATCTTCCTAGACATTTATCCAACAGTAAAATGAGTTAACAGAGGCCGGTAGCATCACTGAGCTCCAACCAGGAAGCGTTCAGACATTAGGAAACACGGTTGAGCAAATGTTTACTGACCATGTAATTAATATGAGGCCTTGCCCTGTCTATTGGTCCTCAGTACCATATTTCCTGTTCAAGGCAGTGGAAAGTGAAAATATTTGTTGCTGTTTGACCCAAGGAACAAGCGTCTTCCAAACGAGCACATGATCTATTAGCAGTCCTGCCGGTTCTTCCCATGGGAACAGGCATTTTACTTTGTTTTACAGCTAATTTCTTTCTTACAGCAGGTTCCCAGGCACATCAAATGCCTTGCATTTGAGGCTAAAGTCAAGATTTATAGTCCAGGCCCATGTAATTCAACGTCAAACAATTCTGATAACAGAAGGGCTGGAAGTCAACCATTTTCTCATGAGTTCTCATAAAAAAAGTCATTTTAGCCAAATTGAGTTTGAAGGGTGGGTGTGTCTCTGTGAGCTGATGGACATTACCTACCCATGTACCTCTGCAAAGAAACTGGCTGCTTTCTTTTGCTACTGTAGCAATGGAATATGAAAATGGACTAAGTGATTCCTGATTGATATTATTGTTGGCTAACCCCATGGTGGATTTTGTTACTTTTTTCTCTGCAGACTTCAGAGGGAGAAAAGAAGTCCAAATACTTTCTCCTTTGATGGTGCATTGTATCTTCCCTTTCTGCCCTCTGTTTCTTTTCCCTGACATTTTATTGGCTCAACATCTCTCTGTGACCCATACATCACGAGGCTCCATTTTCTTAGAGAAAACCCACCACTTGTGCCAAGAGTATGTGGAAAGGGGGTGTTTCCTTTGGTTTTTGTGTGTAGGTTCATGGGTTTGCAGACTCTAGGAGATGAAAAGATCTTGGGGATCACTTAAAACAAGTCTCTATGTTACAGCTGAAGAGGAAGATGGTTGCGTGCCCCCCCACCCCAGAATGACACAGCCAGCTGAGGGTCTGGTGATCTCTCACCCCACGTATGATATCTTGTCTTTTTAACCAGCTGTGGGGCTGGGAGATAGAGACAAAGTCTTGCTTCTTAACCTAGATGCTTTCTAGGTTGTGATATAATTAGCTATTTCTTGACATAGGAAGCTTATTATTCACACCCTTCAACAGAGATGATTTTCTACCAAGAATGCCTCAAAACTCTTGGGGAGAGAGTTGATGGAACTCATAATCTGTGTGGGGGAAGGGTTTTTGAAGATGGGTAGAAAGCGATGGAGAAGCTCAGAATTGCTTTAGGACACCATGGAGGGGATGGGGGTCCTTCACCTTCCACATAGCATAGTGTTTGCTCTCTTCTCAAAAGGCCCAGATGTGGGGAATAAATGGGAAGCAAATTTAACAAACTATAAGAAATTCTAAGACATGGCTTTAATTCCTACAGATTTAGACTTTTTGCCTTTGGCATAAAACAAGCCAAAATGCAGTCAATATGTATATCCTGTGAAGAAATTTAGATCCTAGAGATCTTGCAGTTTAGAGCAGAACAAAGGGAGCAGAACTCAGGCCCTGGGGAAGCCATGTGGGAAGTCATCCCATTGTGACAGACACAATGGCAGTCTTGACACTAATGATGATGAAAACAGAGTTTGGAGTAGGGGAAGGGAGGCCAGTTGTCTCTCAAATAGTCATGTGGACCTAGCCTGAGGTAGTAGCCATCGATGTTAGTGGCAAGACAGAACATTCAGTCTCTAAACAAAACTGTTGTGAGCATCTTTTCCACATTGTTTCTGTTGGCGTACAGCAATACTGCTCCAAGTGTGGTCCAACGACCAGCGGTATCGGTATCGCTTGGAGACTTGTTCGGAATGTAGATTCTCAGGGCTAACTCCAGATCTACTGAATCAGAATATCTTGGGGCCGGAGCCCAGAAATCTGTCTAAACAAGTTCTCATTAATTCTTGCTTATCCTAAAGTTTGAGAAGCATTGGAAAAAAGATCTTGTATTATATACACATGAACACAAGCTTGTGAAGTGGGTGTGCATTTGTTGAAACTATACAGGAGGTCTTGTTGCTTAAGTGTTAAAGTCTGTTATTTTTTCTTAGATACTTGGCTATGAAGTAGCTGAAATACTGAACGGGGAATTTACTTTTCTCCTTTCTCAGTTGGGAATTGGTTGTGGGAATTGTCAGTTAACTCTAGGCAATTGAATTAAATCCAGAAGTCACATGTATGTTTCTCAGCACACGAAGAGACTGACTATTGAGGTTTCACGCCATCTCTGGACTCAGAAAGTACAATGGTAGAGAGGAGTTTAAATGTTTTCCCATTTTGTAGGCTAATTGTGGCCTCCTACAGAGAAAAGAGCACCTGCTTTCTCTGCTCCTGAATCGGTTCCTGATTTCAAAACTTGGCTCTGACACTTAAAAAGTGTATTTTCCTAGATAAGCCATGTATCCTTTTTCAGATTCCATGTCTTCACCTATAAAAGTGGAAGAATAATGGCAAATGCTATGTAAGGATTAATAACATCAAGTGAGATGATGTAAACAAAGTATCTAAAACCAAGTTCAGCCTGCGGTAATTCTCACATAATGAGGTCTTATGATTATGGTGATGATTGCTATGATGAAAATGGTATTGATTCTGTTACACAATCCTGATTAAGGTCAGAATGTACCAATCTTTCTTTTGATTATGTCTTTTAGAAATATTAAGGTAAGTGGGATTGAAATATAACAAATTCAGAAAAGGATACAAATCCTAAGTGTGTAGCACCATGACTTTCACAAAGTGAGAGCCAACCTGTGGTTAAGAAACAGAATGTGGCCAACTCCAGAATTCCCAAGCTCAGATTACCAGAGCCACTATTCTGACTCCTAGCACCTAAGACTTGTTATAAATCATAATATATGTGCTCTTTGCATCTGGCTTCTTTTGACGTGTGTATGTGTGTGTGCATGTGTGTGCATCTGCAATTCATCCATTTTGTAGCATTTTAATGTAGATTATTCATTCTCATTGCTAGATGGCACTTTATTATAGGAATACACCACAGCTTGTTTATTGCATTCTTGTAGGTGTTTAGGTTGTTTTCAGATCTGGCTATTATGATTAAAGCTCCATGGACATTTTTGAACATGTCTTTGGTGAGCAAGTGTGCATATATCTGCTGATTATGTACCTAGGAGCGAAATGGTTGGGACACAGGATAGGCATGTGCTCATTTTTAATCAATATTTCCAGTTTTCCATGGTGGGTGCACAAATTTATATTCTCATCAGCAAAGAACAAAGCTTCTATTTGCTCTTATTTATAACCAACATTTGACATAGTCTGCTTGTTCTGGTGGCATACATGAGATTTCATTGGAGTTTGAATTTGCGCTTTCATGATGAACAGTAAAGTTGAACACCTTTTGACTTTGCCATTTAATTTATCTTCTTTTGAGAAGTGCACATTCCAATTTTTTGTCCATTTTTAAAAAACTATGTTATCCTTTTCTTATTGATTTGTAAGCATTTTTATGTATGCTGAAAATCCATCTTTTGATAAACATATTAATTTCAAGATCCTTCTCTGACTCTGTGACTTACCTTTTTTCATGTTGGTAAAATGGTCATGGCTTTTCTTAGAGTTGCCAGAAATGTACAAGACTGTTTATTACATTTGAATTTCAGCTAAAAAAAATGGTTTTTAGTATGATTATACCTCAAATATTGTATGAGACATCCTTATGAGACATCCTTATGGTAAAAATCATTTATTGTTTATTTGAAGTTCAAATGTAACTAGGAGTTCTGTATTCTTATTTGCCAAATCTGGTAACCCTATCCATAAGAGTTGGTTTTTTTTTTTTTTTTTTTTTTTTGTCTCCTCTTTGAGGACACAAACCCTTTCAAGAGTGGCAACACCAAGCCCTGAGGAAAGACTGGAACACTTACTTAACCAATTAGAACATCTAAGTTTTGGAGCCCCATCTAACATACACTAAAGTATTTTAAATCTTGCTTTAAAAATGTCTTAAATTATATCTTATACTTAAACTGTTCCCAAACAGTTTTTTTGGGTAAATAGTCTTACAGGTGTGGCTTTCTTCAATTCTGACTTTTTTTTTTTTTCCTGAGCCATGAGCTTCAGTGTTCAGTGGCTGTGTAGGTTGAAATGAAAAGAGATTTAGTGCCTCAGCTGTCACCTCTGTTTGCTTTCCTCAGACTTCTAAACTTTTTCCTCAAAGACAAATTTTTATCCCTCTCTCCTTTTGACTCACTAATTCATGTCCACTGAGGGAGTGAGTATCTTCAAAGTACGGTAAAAACAGCTGTTGCTATGACTGCTGTACATGATGTAGATGTAGATGATGTTGATGTAGAAGATGTGGATAATATAGATGTAGAAAACGCAGATGATGTAGGTGATATAGATGATGTAGATATAGATGATGTCAATGTAGAGGATGTAGCTATGGATGATGTAGATAACGTAGATGTAGGTAATATAGGTGTTGTAGATGTAGATGATAACGATGCAGAGGATTTAGATGATCAGTAGTAATGATTCTGAGGAAGATGAATACGTGTCTGAAGTATGAAGAACTAAGGAGACTAAAACAGGGAACTTAAGAAAGAGAGAAGAAATAGAAGTTGGTTTCATTCCATAAATGTTATTTGAGCAAAATATTTCAGTACTCTGACAAGACTGAAAAAATCAGAGAATAAAATTTAAGTTTAAAGTGAGAAAATGAAAGAGGTTGTCAGAAACTGAAAAGAATGTCACATGTCAAATGGCAAAGGTGAAAATATTGAAGTCATGTAACAGGAGGCAAAAGGATGCAAATCCAGCTGAAAGCAGTATCAGCCATCAGAAAATGTTTGGGAAAAAAAAAACTGAACATAGGGTCTGGTATCAGTTTCTGTGTAATTGTTAAGACATTGGCTCTTTAGTTAGCATCCATACCCACCCATTTTCCCCAGGTCTAATTTTCCCAAATTTGAAATGAAGGCACTGATCCTCACTATTCAAAGTGTGGTTCCTAGAAAAGTACATTGGCAGCATCAGGGAATTTGTTAGAAGTGCAGAATCCGGGGCCTCTTTCCAGATCTGTGGAATCAGAATCTCTAGGGATGGGACCTAGAAATCTATGTTTTAACAAGCCCTTTGGGTGATGATGCAGTGTTCAGCTGTTGGGGAAGAACTGGCCTACTCTAGTGCTTTTCAGATTTTAATGTGTATCTGAATCAGTGGGGTGTTTTTACATGGAGATGCAAAAGACGAAACAATTTTTGTTATCTATTCTATTTGAGTTTGTGTTTATGATTTTCATATAAGGCTATTCTAGAACAAATCTACATAGAAATTGGCTTTCTGATTATTATTGCCCACCATAGCAGAATGTGTGTAGTATTTTTTTCCCCAAATCATGAGGTTTGTGTTAGTACATGTGCCAGATGCACCTACTCTGAAGAGGTTGTTAACAGATGCACACACAAATGCACACACACACAGTTTCTGAGTGAGAGCAAGGATGGACAGATTTCTGAGCCAGTAGAGGCCACAAATGTCTTGGCCAAGTGTAGCTCCCAGGCCTGAGGAATCCCAGATGATACCGCAGTTAAATAAGGCAAACCCCAGGCTCTTAGAGTTCAGGCTACGGGAAGTGGCAAGGAGCTCCTGGCAGGCAACCCCTAGGCCTGAAGTTTGACTTAGGAATTTAAGTGCACAAACTACCAGAAAATTGTCATGGTAGGGGAAGGCTGGTCTCTTTCCTGCTTGTGTTTATGTATTAAGATTGGGGGATATGTTGTACAGGGCATAAGAAAAGGGTTGGCTTGATGTTGGGTGAGAAAGATCTATGTTCCAGGCCTTGTAATAGAGGGAGAGACGTGAGTGGAGAAAAAAAGGTGGACCAGAAGCTCATTTTGTCAATGTTAATGATGATGATGATGATGAGATGTGTATTTTGATCTTGTTTTCAAAACATCACATATATTGTTTAGTCCTTATCACAGACTTGAGAGCTGAGCTTTATTATTAAATCAACTTTAGAGACGAGGAAGCGAAGGCCACAGATGGGTTAAGTAATTTACACAATGTCATATATCAGTGAAATGCTGAAAGTATGTAACAAGCCAGAGAGTCTATCCCTAAAGCCAGCATACTCTATATTTCTTGATGCCTATTGGATCAAATATGGGTTAGAGTTTTTGTAACTTAGTGTGGGGTACTAGAAAGAGTCTGAAAATTTGAAATAGAAATATTTTCTCCTAACTTTACTACTGATTAAATGGATATGGTAGGTTGACTGTAAAAATGGCCCCAAATCTTACTTTTCTGTAACCCATTCCTTGTAATGTGAGCTTACAGCAACTCTCAGAAAGAGGAGTCTACACCCCTGACCCCAGAATCTGGCTTGACTTTGTGACTTACTTTCACCAATCAAATCAGAAGTGAAGTCTGGTTCTCAGGGGGCTTTGTACACCTCTGCTAACTCTCAAGGGGTGCTAATAACACCATGAGTCCTAGTTAAGTCTAACTTACATGGCCTAGTCACCTCCATTGCCCAAGCCAATAGGTACCCAGCCATGACACCTAGAGTGAGGACATTTCTGTCTCCAGCTGATCTTGGCCATGGATGAACATGGCCAAGGTCAACTGAGCTTGTGTCAGTTCAGCAAGACTGCCTGAATAACCTACAATCTTGTAAGTAATAATTTTGGTTGTTTTAGGGCAATAAGTTTGGGGTAGTTTGTTATATAGCAAGGGATAACAGATACATTGCATGATCCAAGGAAAACCAGTTAAACTCTACAGAATTCTGATAGAACAGCACAGGTGAGACCGTCCTCTGAGCATTTCATAATTCCTCTGTTCTTGTCTTGGTAGGGTGTGATACCCTATTCAGCTTTATCAGGAACATGAAGCCCACTTTCTTCTTCTTATGGATGTTTCTTCGGTGAACACAAGAATTGTCAGGGCCGACCACAACCTGGGACCCATCATGTGAACACATTGGCAGACGCCATGACAGATCTTGTCTCTATCCCTTACCTTGGCCTCCCATTGATGGTGGGGCTTCCTCCCACCTCTCCTGCCTTCTGAAGAATATCCAGTAACAAACCAGTGTCTGCTGTGGTTTCCTTCGGTAAAGCTTTAATTAGTGGTGTCTTGAATCTTGATTGCTTTAGGAGTGGTCAATGAGTTTGACTTTCCAAGACAGATACCCAGAGGGTGTGAAACATGCTTACTCATTTGATTCAAGAAAAGCAAGGAAGTCTTTATGTAAACAGCCCAAAAATAAGGCATTTTTGGAAACTCACTGTCACATTTCTAGGCAGGTAAATGATTGGTTGGTAATATATAGGTTGCTTTTCTACTGAGAGTGAACTTTCTCTAGGTATTAATAATGTTAATTTAAATTCTGGGTGTTAACTATGAGGGAGGTTCCTTTAATTGCTATGTGAGAGGCTACGGTTTACTCTGTCTCCTAGAAAGGGAAGAAAAAGGATCCCAGTTATGTTGGTAACTGCCTCACTGAAGCTCTTTGAGTGTGCCACATGTGTGTGGTTTAGCTGGCGACCGTGGTGTCTGTATGTATGTGGTCATAGATTTGTTATAACCTCTTGTCTGCCAAAGCAAGACCACCAGTTCCATTTTAATTCTAAGTTAACCTCAGGCTGGAGCCAATCCACGCTGCTTAAACATAAACGCTGACACTCGATCCACTCATCCTCTTGGCCCCACAATTTGTTATTTTTCTTTTCCTTTCTTTCTTTTTTTTTTTTTCCCCAAGGGAGCTTGAACATTTGTTAGCAATCCAAAACCAACACTTTGTGTACAGGACATAGTGATTACATAATTCTTCATAGGTTCTTATACTTTCACTGTATTGCAAACCTTGCTGTGCTATTATAAAACATCTCAAATCAAGGAGCAATTTGTAAATGACACACTTAGAGCCGGGAAATTAAGTTTTACTCTGGTAATCGTTTTGATTCTTTTGAGAGATACAGAATCAATACTTTAAATAGAAGGCTCTCTTTTTTAAGGAATGGTTTGAGACAGGTTGCTGTTCACTGTGTTTTTTGAAATAGGTAAGACAGACCTCTACATCCAGGCAATGCAAATGGAGGTGACAAGATGACATTAAGTGAAAAAAATTGGATTAACTTTTTTAAAAAAATTTAATTTTTGATCAAAGGAAAAGAGGAAATTAGTCTGTTAAGCTTTTCAAACCTGATAGCTAATTGGTTTCACGCCCATGGCTATGACAGGATTGTCATCTTTAATTTCTAAATCTGAATTTAAATCTCCTAATTCTTAGGCAGCCCAAGCATTTGTGAACTTAACAAAGAGCTGGGAAATTTTTAACCTAACAATGGTTTGTGGCAAGCTCACATGGTGGCCCATGTCCATTGGTTCAATTACAAAAATTACTTGATTTAAATATATTTCTATATTTAGAATTGTAGTTGTTCTCCAAGACTGCCTGCCCTCTTTCCAGAAATTTTGCTCAGTGACTTGTTTGCAGAAGTAACCAGTTAGACACTTTGTGAAATTGCCAAGGGTGTCTCTCTTAGTAACTAACCAAGTTTCACAAACACTACATTATCATGAGTTAAAAACAATTTCTTTTGAGCTGATTGAAGAAGAATGCTAACTGCTAAATATATTGGGAGTGTTATGGGTGACACAAAGAAGAGTGCTGATGTTTTCGGCCAATCACATTCAAATTCCTACATGTTGAGATCTAAATCTAGTCCTTGCAGGAATCCTCTAAAATGAAAGACAGGTGAGATGTCAAGGGCATAATGGAAGAAATACTAGCACTGAACTCATCAGATGAACTGGGTAAGAGCTTCAATTTCATTAACACACTTCCAGCATTCCAGCAGTTGGGCATATTATTTAACCCTATCTAAGCCCCAGTTTCCTCATCTGTAAAATAGGGATAATGAATGTCCATTTTATTAATGGATTGTGGTAAGGATTATATTGACAATGTATGCCAAGTTCTTGACATGGCACCCTTGCTTACCTCCCTCCCTTCTGCTTTCCCATCTTCTGTTGCAGAATACAGTCCACACTTCCCAACATGGAAAGCTGGGCCTACCATGGTCTGCCCTCAGCCCACCTTCCAGCTAGGTCTCTCACCAAACCCTCTACTGCACAGGCTGTAATTCCTGGCCATGCTATACACCATCATGCCTCATGTTCCCTTAGCTAGAAATGCTCCATCCATTTCTATTCACAAGGCAATTTCCACTCTTTTTTAAAGAATCATCTCAAGCATCACTTTCTCTCAGAAGCTTTTTCTCTACTGATGCATCTCTCCCCCATCTCCTCCAGCCTTTCTACTGCTAGCCAGATGTCCCTACTTCTGCCTTAGCACTCATCCACTGCATACAAACCTGGTGTTACTGCTGCTATCATTCCTCTGACTAATTCACCTCTGCATCTTTCTACTTTGCTCACTTCTTGTGATTCCCAGGCTCATTTTAGGTTCTTTCCTTCAATCATAATTTTAAAAAAATGATTGTGTTTGGTTACATTCAGGTTGGGCCAAGAAGACATATGTACATAGAAATCTTTGAACTTTGCTGATAAGAGGAATCCTAGAATTCCAAGCCAACTCCTTCATTGAATAGATGAGGAAAATAAAGCCAAGAGAAAATGATAGGCTTGGAAAAGTCAAAATAACCAGAACCAGATTGTCTGACTTCCAGCCCAGTGGCCTTCCAGGAGAAGACCAGGAGACGTTGTGAGGAACAGTTGACTCAGAAATCAGCACCCATTTTCCTTCTTTGTTTAACAGTTTCTTGTTTTTCTTTTGGAAAGTCATGCTTGCTCAACAATAAGTCCTATTGGTCCTCCAGAGGGTTACTTTCCCAGCCCTAAGGGTGAATTCACGACACAGGCCAGCTGAATTGGCATGTCTTATACCCTTGACTACAGCCAATGGGTTTGTCAAAGGCATGAAATTCATCTTGGCTCAGTGAGGCTCAATTCCAGAACTTTTGCTTGAATTGTGGTAAAGACTCAGTGTGATCATTAGCTATAAAGATGGCGTTAACCTTGATCTTTTGGGGGTTACCATGTGGATGGGCTTAGGTGAAGGTGAAGTTAACACAAGGAGAGGAGAGCCCAAGAGAGGAGGAAGTGGAGAGAGAGAGGAAAGAAAAGAACAAGAGCGGGAGATGATGAGAGAGAGCATGAAATCCAGATTTTAGTTGCTGGATCCAGCTGTACTTGAAGCTTGCAGGAAGCCCTGGAATTTTTAGACACTTGAGCCAGTAATTCTCTGCTTAAATCAATTTGACTGGGTTTTTTATTACTTGTGACTGAAAGAATTCTAAATTACACATCATCTAACTCTCTTGTTGCACACTTCTAGAGAGATTTTTAATACCTCAATTCTAGAATTTTCAAGCTTTGTTACTCAAATGTCGCTACTTCTCTGAGCCTCAGTTTCTTCATATTTTAATGGAAAACAACTACTTTGTTTTTTGAAATTGAAAATAAGATATACTTGGTTAAGTGCCAGCACAGAATAGGCGGTCAATTACAGGCATTTATAATGATGCTTATAAATCTGATGTATCACACTTTGAGATTCAGATGCCATAGTGATTATCTCTCTGTGTGTAGTTTGTTTTTAATTTAACATGTAGGATTAAAATTTTAAAAGTCATTTTTTGGGGTTGTTATTAAACATTAATATATTTATGTAGTGCTGCCTACCTGTCAAGCACTCTTTTAAGCATTTTGCAAATATAAATTTATTTAATCCTTATAACAAATTGAGGGGGTAAGTTCTGGTATTGTTTCCATTTTACAGGTGGAAAAATGGAGGCACTCATGGATCAAGCATTTTCCCATGGCAACATTGTTAATGTAGCACTTAGAAGACTGGGCATCTTTTTCAATGCCACATAGCATCACAGCTGGGATTTGAACCAGGCAGTCTGGTGCTATAGGCCATACATTTTGATGTGTGTTTTGTTGCCTCTTGACAAAGTCCATGGACTGCGATCCAGGGACCAACAGCATCAGCATCTGCATCAACTGGGAACTTCTTAGAAATTCAAATTCTTGGGTCTATTCCTAGAATTACTGAGTCAGAAACTCTGGGGATGGGGTGGAGCAAGCTATGTGTTAACTGACCTTTTAGATCAGGGGTCTCCCCAACCCCCAGGCCAAGGACCAGTACCAGTCTGTGGCCTGTTAGGAACCAGGCTGCACATCAGGAGGTGAGGGCAGGTGAGCATTACTGCCTGAGCTCTGCCTTCTGTCAGATCAGTGACGTCAGGTTTCATCTTGAAACCATCTCCCCGTTCCTCCCACCCCATCCATGAAAAAAATTGTCTTTTATGAAACTGGTCTCTGGTGCCAAAAAAGTTGGGGGTTGCTGTTTCAGATGATTCTAACTTAGGATAAAGAATGAGAACACCTGCTCTCACTCATTAAATTTAAGCTGTAATTCATAAATTGGGTTCTTATGGTGCATTAGAATAATGCATTGAACAGGTGATTTTTGGATGACTCCTATGTGCTAGCTCCCATTGTACATATAGGTGTTACTACGCAGAACAAAAGTTAAAGTATTTCTTGGGAAATACACAGTCAAATAAAGGCATAAATAAAGTTCCCAGCTGTCACATCAGATAATTTCCAGAAAGAAAAGAGGTATGATACCAGAGCACATGACAAGAAGTGGCTTTGAGGGTGGGAGGGGGGGATGGTGTCATCAGAGTCTTTGCTAAATGAGTGATGTTGTGTAAGAACCCACAAATTTGATGGTTCTGGATTTTGGCTGCACATTGTAGTCACCTGGGGAGGCTTAAAAGTGCCAACCTTTAGGCTGTATCCAAGACCAATCAAACCAGAGATTCTGGGTTGGGGCCCAGGCATCAGTATTTTTTTAAAGCACCTCAGGTGATATCAGTTTGCAGCCCAGGTTAAGACTCCCTGAGCTTAGGGCTATAGAGGAGATATGTAAGCCTGATGGCAGAGTAGCATTCAAGAAGTTAGTGTCAGAACAAAGTGTTTGATAGCACAAAAAAGACCAAGAAGACGTAAAATTTGTGTATGTATGATGCATTTGTATAATATAATGTATTTACTACGTGAATGAATAAAACAGATTAGCTTTCTTTTTGTTTATTTTTGAGACAAGTGATTCTCCTGCCTCAGCCTCCTGAGTAGCGGGGACTACAGGTGTGTGCCACCACTTCTGGCTTTTTTTTTTTTTTTGTATTTTTGGTAGAGATGGAGTTACACCATGTTAGTCAGGATGGTCTCGATCTCCTGACCTCATGATCCAGCCACCTTGGCCTCCCAAAGTGCTGGGATTATAGGCATCAGCCACAGCACCCAGCCCCGATTAGCTTTTAATACATGCCTATTAAAAGATAAGCTATTAATACATGCATTTAGAGAAGAAGATATGTTAGGAGGATACTAGTGGAAAATAGGATAGGAAAGAGGTGAGTTCCTTCCAATAGAGGAGTTTGCCACTTATCAACTAACCAACATTTATGGAGTGACCACTAAATGCTCTCTAGCAGATGCTGTGAAGACAATCCTGAATTCACACAGCTTTCCACTCTCAAGAGTCACAGGTCTGCTGAGGTAATGCTTCTAAGAAAAACGTTTTTGATTTTAATATAAAATTGTAACCTGATTATGGCTATATGCCCACCTTTAGATGGAAGATAGAAAATCCTTGAAAAATGTACTAGTGAATTGTTTTTGCTGATATCTTATTTTCAATACTATTTAAGTAACTGTATATAATTAGCAGAAAAAAGAAGAGACTAAAATGTGAAAGACTGATTGCATTTTTCATCCCTGTTAATAGCCTGCTCTGTATCTACACTCTTGGTAATTGAGACTTTGTGGTTGCTCATTTAAAGAGATAGACTCTAATTCCCTAGCCTTGACTCTGGACTGGCTTTATGATTCTCTTTAACCAGAGAATGTGGGAGAAGTGATGATGTGCCTGTTCTAAGTCTAGGCCTCAAGAAGTTTTGCAAGATTCTGTTCCCTCTTGCTTAGCCCCACTGGAGGATGAGAGACCCATGGCCCAATCACCTCCATTGCCTCGGCCAACAGCCAGTCAATTTCCAGACTCACCGTGGTGTAGATTACCACAGGGACCACAGACACATGATGGTGCCCAGCCAAGACAAAAGAAACATCCAATTGAATCCAGCCTAGATCGCCGGTCTGTGGAATCGTAAGTTAAATAAATAGCTGTTATTTAAAGATGTTATGTTTTGGGGTGGTTTGGAATACACCAATAGCTAATTGGTAAAATAAGATTTAAGAAACTTTAAAATACTAATGTAGAGGATGGGGAGATGAATGCAGCAAACCACTACCGTGGCACGTGTATACCTATGTAACAAACCTGCATGATCTGCACATGTACCCCAGAACTTAAAGTGTAATAAAGAAATGAAAAAAGAAACTTTAAAATAATTTAAAATAAAACTTTAATACATTTTATGGGATGAGTCAGGAGACTCCTGAATAATAAGCCTTGTGAGGACAACGCTAACTAAAAATACAGTTTCTGAACACAAATTCTACTTTATTGCAGCAGTTAGCCTCTGCTCTTTTATTGTAATATGATTAGTGCAATATAAAATTAACCTGGTTCAAACCAAGATAGGGAGGTTTCTAAGTACCAATAAGTTGTCTGTCTGGGTAGAAATTTGAAGGAACATGTTGAGTTTATTATTGTGTGGCATGTTATTTATCAGCAGGCATAATTTTTGACAAAGAGGCCCCAACATAAATTTTCGTTCTATTAAAAAAGAATCGCAAAATTCTGCCCTCAATCCAAGGCCACAAATAATTTAACGAAAGCCTATAAGACAGGACACTTGAAAAAGCCACTCTGTTTCCTTCACTCCACAACTTGTATGTGTGGCTTACAATGCATTTACTTTATTATCAGTCTTGATAAATTCTGGGGGAGAAAGCCAGGGGTAACCCACCTAATCTTTTCATGAAATGTCTCCAACATAACTTCGAGTGTGTAGAAATCTTTTCTCAAGCCCCCATGCCTGAATGCCATTTGCTGATGGCCCTTCCCATGAGTGAGGAAGCTGGGTCACTAGTTGAACCCTAGGTACAAGAGAGTGTGAGAATCATGCTTGCAGCTGCAGTTAGCTGGGGGGCGGGTGGAGGGCACTGCTCTATGATTCTATATTCTGAGTTCTTCTATTTTAATGATATCTGTATATGTTTTCTATCTTTGAAGATACTTGCATTTTTACGTCTCACAATCCCAAGGCTGAGAAATAAACATTTTAAAAAGTAAACTCCGTTTGATTTTTGAAACCAACTATTTGCTAAGTTCCTGAAATATCCATTTTCAGTAAACAAAGAGGTTTATGCTTCTGAGAATTCCATTGGTTTCTGTCTGGGGCTATAGTGTTTCTCCCCCTGTCCACTTCTGCCAGCATCATTCTCCATTCCCCTACAGTACAGGCTGAGAGGTACACCTGCCCTGGACACTGGGTTCAGGAAGACAGTTCATAGACTCATGGGAGAGACCATGTCCTATAGCAGAATGGAGGCTAATTTGGAGGTTAGGAAACCTGGCTGTAATTCTTGCCCTGCCACTCTTTACTGAGTGATCTTCAATAGGTTACCAATTAGCTTCTGTTTCACCTATAGAAGGAGAATGTTGGAGTTGATAACCTCTTATATTTCTTTATAGCTACATATTATGGCAGTAATTGGGAAGCATTGGAAGACATGGCCACTATATCTATGATTTTTATTTATTTCAAGAGCTAAAATATTAAAGAATCTTAAGATTGCCCCCTGCCCTGGCTCTGTTAGCCACCGTTAAGGCTTTGAGCTCAAAAAGTTCTCAATGTCTTGGGGTTCATATTCCAGGTTGTATCTGCAATTGAATGCCAATTCTGAAATAATTTAGAGGTATTTCCATTTGACATGTTTAAAGTGAAAATTTTTATGCTTAAAATGATATGCTTCAATTATTTGGAGTTTTTACTTATAGAGACTTGAAATAATTCATGTGATTCACTAGTGCTGGGACTTCTTATTGAAGGATAGTAAGCCTTTTAGCAACTCCATGAGGCTATCTCTACAGAAACACATCCCCACCCAAAGGGTCAGTCAAGGAGTTTGATTGTTATCCAGAGCATGCTGCCCTTTAAAGAGAAGAAAGCTTTGTTTTTCAGGAAAAGACTTCTCTGATCAATTTTGGCTAAGGCTTAAACTATGATTTATGGGTTTCAGTTGTCCCATTTGTCATTTATCTAGGCAAAATGAGTTTTCTATTGATTGGATGTCTCCCCTGATTACATTTAATCTTTGGAGTGGGATCTAAGGATGGAAGAAAGAGACATTCATGATAAATGTATCTTCCCCCCTCCCCACAGGAAAGCTTGGGAGGAGAACATACTATATACCACATGGTCCTTTCCTCTGTTTGTGGATGGTGAAATGATGCATCACTTCCTTAAGCTTGTGTTAGAAGATGCACCTTCACTGATGTAAGACACTTATAAGGACAATGATTTGTGCAGGGAACTAACCCTTTGTGCTACATGTCCTTTTGGTCTGTTTTACTGATATGACAATTGGAGCAGGATAGTTTATGTGGCAAATTTTCCCAGCAGTTATTTCTACTGCTTATTACATTCACATTCTAGTTTACAAATCTTGACAAAGACAACCGAATAGGTGTTTTGCATGAATGTGCTTATTTTGTATTGAAGTCTGACACACGTGCAGAGAAGTGAATATGTCATAAGCAAATGGCTTGATGGCTTTGACAAACTGAATATATGTGTAACCAACATCAAGATCCAAAAACAGCTTTTTAGCCCCTCCTTCCTGAAACTTTTCCTCTTCTTCCTCCTTGACCAAGTGTAATCTCTCTCCTGATTTCTAGTAGAATAGGTTAATTTTGCTTATTTTTATTTTTATACAAAGTGAATCTGTAATGTCTGTCTTCTTTCTCTGAAACCTGTGTTTATGGGATTCATCCATATCATTGTATGTGGTTGTAGATTCTCATTGCTGTGTAGTAGTTCAGTGGCATGAATATACACTAATCATTTATCCATTCCTCTGATGATGTGCAATTGGGCAATTTCCAATTTAGAGCTATTATGAATAATGTTGCTAGAGCCATTCTAGTGCATATCTTCCAGTGAACACATACACACAGTTCTCATAGGAATATGCCTAAGTGTGGAATTTCTGGGTCATAAATGTACATTTAAAAAAACATAGTATTTGAGTCACTTATGCAGAATTGACTGAATTATAAAACCAAAAGCTAATTTTCTGAAGTGTGAAGTTCTGTTTGGGGAAAGTGAATAATGTCAAGAAATGTAACATTTTTATTTTTGGAAATAAATTTCATGTCCTCTGAGCTAACATCGCCCATTCTTACGTCTGAATGGCAGGATGTTGAGTGTGCTGACAGGGTCATTTTCTGTGGGACTGCTCCCAGCTTAGCATTCTTGCCACATAAACTCTTCTAGCCCAAAGCTTGAAAGGGTTGCAGGAAGTGGCATCAGCCCTTTTGTGTTCTTTTCCGGCACCAGGTTGCTCATCTCTCCCTGTGCCCATTTGAGGTAATGTACTGACAGTTGTCAAGATGAGTCATGGCCCTTTCTGAGACACACAGCAGACCAAGTCAGTGACTAATCGACAAATCCTCTGGACACAGGCTGAGCCACCAAGAGCCACCCTAGTCCCGGCAAGTCCAGGCCTGGGCTGCAACCTCTGACAGCCAGAGGGGAAAGCAAACATTGGCAGAACAGTTCTGTTGATTTGCTTCTCTGATTTTGAAGACACGTAGCTTTCTCTCACTCCTCTCTATTTCCTCTAAAAAATTATATTCATCTTAGCTTATTTGTGGCCTTTAGCATTATCTGCCTGTTCATGCATGCGCTCAGAATCTAAGGAGAATCTGTGGGCGTGAATAGAGGCCTCAGGGGAGATGTGGGCTCAAGCCTAGTCCCAGTAGCCTTTGAGTATTGCTGTCCTCTTGGCCACCTTTCACTCCCTATGACTCCTCTGAGTCCTTTGCACGGAAGTCATTGGATTAATATAAAGAAGGACTTGAAAGCACTAAAGAGAAATAAGACGTGAAGAAGGATAAGATGAGTCTTTAAGTGGTAGGTACTGATTATCTGCATAAATGTTTCAGGTGTCCTGAGATTTTCATGGAAACCATTTTCCCAATTGTCCCAAGTTAGTTTTCAGACATTACTCTGGAGTTGTGTCTGTACGTGTGTTAGTACGATGTCAGGACTAGGTTTTTTGCAGTCACGTATGTGCTGCTAGTTCTGTAGCATCTCCATGGCACTAGCTATTGCAATTACAAAAAAACAGTCTGATAGTGGTTGGCTGCAAATAAGTATTGCCTTGTGTATGAGTTGGGTGATATTTTGAATCCCTGGAATTGTCCTCTTCACTTTGCAACATCCGCTCACTCAGAAAAAGCCTTGCATCCCTTGCCTGAAGGGCGGAAGAGGTGGGGTTTAAATTAGTTTCAAGGGACTGGACAATTTCATTCTCACCTACTGAAAGCACCATGTTTGTTGAAGAGAAACTTTCAAAGTAGGCTCAATTAAGCCCAGACAGTTTGATTTAACTTGTTTTTAATTGTAATGGGTTATTTTTTCTGGCATGGAGCCACCCAGAATTTCATCTGTGAGTTCCCCAGATAATTTCCATCTATTTTCACAATTTTCTTAGCAATATTCAGAATTCCACTGCAGTGGAACCTTCTCTCTTCCCGTTTTTGTATTCTTTACATCAATCAAGGATGTGGAGATTAGAAGGCATCCTCTTGGTGGATTGTGGCTGGGAGCGGGGGTTTCTACAGGAATACTCTTCACAAATCTACAGTCTGTTTCCAGAGGCCAAACTTGTTTCTTGTAGAACTAGAGATCTCCAACAACGGCAGGCCCCATTCCTAGAATCAGCAATTCCTTCTGTGTCTGAAAATCAGGGAATTATTGCCTGATCTTTATTACAAAGAAGGGCCTATTGCCATTTCTGATGGAAAATGAGGAGGAAAGGAGGAGTAAGTGTTAGGGAAACCAGTGCCCATTAACCTGCCACAGTGGTTTGCAAAGTGGTCCCTGGACCAGCAACATGAGCATGACTTGAGGACATCATAGAGAAGCACACCTACTGAACCAGAAATTCTGGGGCTGGCTTTTAGCAGGTTTTAACAAGACTTCCAGGTAATTCTCAAACAGGCAACAGTTTAGGATCAACTTTTCTCATCAAAGATTGCTTTGGCCAGTCTTAAATAGTAAGACTGTAAATTTTGGAAGACATATCTCTGAGTTTTTCTTTTCCTTCTATTTTTTTGTGCCATTTTCTTTATTTCCGTCTTTTTTGTTTGTTTCCATTTGGCAACTTTTTAATTTTATTTTAATTTTTTAAGACAGTCTTGCTCTGTCATCCAGACGAGAGCACAGTGGTACAATCATTGCAGTCTTTTTTTTTTAATTCTTTAAGTTCTGGGGTACGTATACAGATCGTGCAGGATTGTTACACAGGTATACACATGCCACGGTGGTTTGCTGCATCCGTCCTCCTGTCACCTACATTAGGTATTTCTCCTAATGTTATCCCTCCCCAGTCTCCCCATCCCCTGCTATCCCTCTCCTAGTCCTCCCTAACCCCCCAACACACCCCAGTGTGTGATGTTCCCCTCCCTGTGCCATTTTCTTCTGTTTCTCAGTGGTGGTAACTTGTACTGCAAGTAAGACAACAGGTATAAAATAAACCCATGTAAAATATTAGCTGCAATTTCCTTAAGCCTGGGCTTTCTTTTTCCCAGGGGAAGACTGATAGAAGAGCTACTGTGAAATATATTGAATGTTTATCCCCTCACCTTATATATATATTTGAAAAATGATTAAGCCTCTAATCTTAAGTTGCTAAACTGAATGCCTTCAAAACCAGGCTGTCTCTCTCTTGATTTTTCTGAATAAGTTACTAATTGCCTTTTTTGTTGTATTCTTTTGCATGATGGCTTCTAAACAGTGTTTTGGTTTTCTTTCCTTTCCTCCCGTTTCTTTCTGGAAATTTCTCCCAAGGCATTCCTAATTATGGGCCTCTGTTGAGTATATATGATAACACGAAACTCTGGTTATGGCTGGAAAGCATAGAATTTAGAAGATGGCTGTCTTGCGACTGCTACATCAACAAGTTGAAATAGGTGCTCCACAGTTTGTCCATTGCAGGATAAACAAAGAATGAAAGGGCTCACTTCCTGAAACCTCAAATGCTGTCTAACTTAGTGCGGGAAGGAGAAGTCACGGAGCAACGAATCACCCGTTGTTCATTTTCATGCAAAATTTCTGGAAAGCTTTGATGGCTATCCATTTAAGTATGAGATTTTTAAAGTCATTTTATTAAAGTATAATTGACATACAATAAAATGTTAGATATTAAATATAAAGTTTGATGAGCTTGGTGGATGTGTCTCACTGATTCAAATATATAACATTACTTATTATTATTATTATTATTTTTAGGGAGAGGTTCTCACTCTGTCACCCAGGCTGGAGTACAGTGATGTGATCACAGCTACCTGTAACCTCAAACTCCTGGGCTCCATCAATCCTCCCACCTCAGCCTCCCAAAGCACTGAGATTACAGGTGTGAGCCACTGTCCCCTCCCATAATTTATAATATTTTTTATCAGTCAGAAACTTCCCAGATGTCCCTTTGCAGCCAGCCCCCCATCCCTGCCCTACGAAGCCACTGATTTGATCTCTAGCACTGTAGATTAACCCTCCTTGTCCTAGAACGTCATACAAATGGAATAATACAGTATACACTTTTATGTTTATGTTGACTTCTTTCACTCAATATAGTGTAAATATCCAAACTTATGCTCTACGCTAACATTTTTCTTTTCTTTTTTTTTTTTTAAATTTAACTTTTAAGTTCCAGGATACATGTACAGGTTTACTAAGTAGGTAAACTTGTGTCATGGGTTTTTGCCATACAGATTATTTTTTCACCCCAGGGATTAAGCCTAGTACCTACTGGAAACCATAGGACACTTTGAAACTCCTTCAGGACAAAGAGGCAATTCACCTGCTGTGTTGCATATATCAGTATTTTGCTTTAACATTACTCTGTAATATTCTATTATATGAATACATCCAATTCCCTGTTGATGAATATTTGGGTTGTTTCCAGTTTTTGGCTTTTATAAATTAGGCTTCTACAAACATTTATGTATAAATCTTTTTATGGGCATATATTTTAATTTCTTTTGAGCAAATGCCTGGAGGTGAAATTGCTTGGCTATGTTTAACTTTGTAGGTAATTGCCAATTATTTTCCAGAGTTGTTGTTCACCGAAAATCTATGAAGGCTTTAGTTGTTCCACCTGCTTGCCAACACAAACACACAAAGCATAATTTTTTTAAATTTTAGTGACATAAGTAAGTTTAGGTGTCATCTCATTGAGAGATGGTTAATGTTAATTAAAAAACAAAACAAAACCTCCTATCCTCTTGTGGGTTTCCTTGCTGGTAATTCTAACAGGGGGACCAATCAGCTTAGAATGTAATGTAGAGATTAGAAAATCTTCCTGTCTGAAACGAGCAGAAATCACTAGGTCATGTGCGCAGCTCATTAGCTATTGGCCTGTGGTCACACTGGGAACTTGAGGACATTGCTTGTGCTTTCCCTCTTTTTTGGAAATTTAATCTACCTAAACACTTTCTCTTTCGATATTTAAATTTCTTTAAAGAAGGCAATAATTAAAGGAAGGCATTGTGTTAGTCTCCTATGGCTGCTGTAACAAATTACCACACACACAGCTTAAAACAACAGAAATTTCTGGTTTTTTAAATTTAATCTTCTTTTTAAAAATTATTTGTGGACCGGATCCAAGATGGCCGTTTAGGAACAGCTCAGGACTGCAGCTCCCAGTGAAAGCGCAGAGGGTGAGTGGACTCCGCGTTTTTATTGCCCACAGACTAGGAAATTCCCGGGCAGAGGTGCTCCACGGTCGCCAGCACGGCTGTTTCGGCCAGCGCGTCTGTGCCGGCCAGCGCCACTGCTCTGCCCCGCGCGGCTGCTTTGTCGGCGCCCCAGAGCCGCGGTTCTCCGTACAAAATACACCTGTCCGGGGGCCCTTTTGGCTGGCGATTGGAGCCACGGGAAGCTGCCCGTACGCCGGCTCAAAAAGGGGACTGAGCAGAGAACCAGGACAGTAGATTCCAGGGGAAAAAACAAAAAAAAGCGCCACAAACCTCAGTGCCACTGTTTAAGCCAGCGCAGTGAGTGGCCGCAGGGGAAAACAAACAGACCCCGGCGCCTCTTCAACAGGCGACTGGAACACCAATTTAAAAAAGGCTCTGAGGCAGGGAGCCAGGCGATCAGGCTCGGCTGGTCTCACTCCCACAAAAGAACGGCAACCAGAAACTCTGGATTGAGAGTTTCACAGCAAGCGCAGCTGAACCCGGGACGGTCCAGCTTTGTGGGGGAGGGGCGTCCGCCATTACCGAGGCAGCCCGCCATTGCCAAGGCAACCCGCCATTGCTGAGGCAGCCCACCATTGCCAAGGCAACCCGCCACAGCAGAGACTCCGCCCCAACAGAGGCGGGCCACCATCCCCAAAGCAGTTCTAACTACACCCATATAAACAGGACTGCAGGGAAGTTAACTCGGCAGCGGGGCGGAGCCCACAGCAGCTCAGCAAAGCTGCTATAGGCCGACAGTGACTAGGCTGCCTCCTTGCTGGGCTGGGCAGGTCTGAAGGAGAAAAAAAAAAAAAAAGAAGGCGGCAGCATAACGGAAGCTCATAAATAAAGCCCTAAATCCCTGGGACAGAGCACCTGGGAACAAAAAGCAGTTTATGAGTACTGCTACAGCAGACCTAAAAGTACCTGCCCAGCAGCTCTGAATGAACAACAACAGAGCTCGCAGCTCACCATTTGAGCTCCTATAAAGAAGAGACCGTCTCCTCAAACAGCTCCCTGACCCCTATATATCCAAAAAGACACCTCATAAAAGAGAGATGAGATTGACACTAGGCGGGTATCCTTCTGGGACAAAGATAGCAGAAGAAGAAAACTGGTAACAACCCTTGCTGTTCAACAGCTGCTGCAGGTGAACCCCAGGCAAGCAGGGCCTGGAGTGAACCTCAGCAGACCTACAGCAGAGGGGCCAGACTGTCAGAAGGAAAACCAAGAAGCAGAAATAACCTCATCATCAACAAACAGAACGTCAATCTGAAAGATTTGAGACCCAATCTGAAAGCCAGCAACTACAAAGTCGACAGGTGTATAAATCCTTAAAGATGGGAAGAAACCAGCGCAAAAAGGATGAAAACACCTGAAACCAGAACACCTCTCCTCCTACAAGGGATCACAACTCCTCACCAGCAAGGGAACAAAGTTGGAGGGAGAACGAGTCTGATGAAATGACAGAATCAGACTTCAGAAGGTGGGTAGTAAGAAACTTCTGTGAACTTAAAGAACATGTTCTAACCAAATGTAAAGAAACTAAGAACCTTGAAAAAAGATTTGACGAAATGCTAACAAGAATGGACAAAATAGAAAGAAATATAAGTGAATTGATGGAGCTGAAAAACGCAACACGAGAACTTTGTGAAGCATGCACAAGTATCAACAGCCGAATTGACCAAGCAGAAGAAAGGATATCAGAGGTCGAAGATCAACTCAATGAAATAAAACAGGAAGGCAAGACTGGAGAAAAAAGGGTAAAAAGGAATGAACAAAGTCTCCAAGAAATGTGGGACTATGTGAAAAGACCTAATCAACGTTTGATAGGCGTACCCGAATGCGAAGAAGAGAATGAATCCAAGCTGGAAAATACTCTTCAGGATATTATCCAGGAAAACTTCCCCAACCTAGCAAGGCAGGCAAACATTCAAGTCCAGGAAATACAGAGAACACCACAAAGATATTCGTCAAGAAGAGCAACCCCAAGGCACATAATCGTCAGATTCACCAGGGTCGAAATGAAGGAGAAAATACTAAGGGCAGCCAGAGAGAAAGGTCGGGTTACCCATAAAGGGAAGCCCATCAGACTCACAGCAGATCTCTCAGCAGAAACCCTACAAGCCAGAAGAGAATGGGGGCCAATATTCAACATCCTTAAAGAAAAGAACTTTCAACCCAGAATCTCCTATCCAGCCAAACTAAGCTTCATAAGTGAAGGAAAAATAAAATCCTTTGGGAACATGCAAGTACTCAGAGACTTCGTCACCACCATGCCAGCTCTACAAGAGCTCCTGAAAGAGGCTCTACACATATAAAGGAACAACAAGTACCAGCTCAACTAAAGGGCAAAACAGCCAGCTAGCACCAAAATGGCAGTATCAAATTCACACATAACAATATTAACCCTAAATGTAAATGGACTAAATGCCCCAATCAAAAGACACAGACTGGCAAATTGGATAAAAAGACAAAACCCATCGGTGTGCTGTATCCAGGAAACCCGTCTCACATGCAAGGATACACAAAGGCTCAAAATAAAGGGATGGAGGAAGATTTACCAAGCAAATGGAGAGCAAAAAAAAGCAGGAGTTGCAATTCTCATCTCTGATAAATTAGACTTTAAAGCTACAAAGATCATAAGAGACAAAGAGGGACATTACATAATGGTAAAAGGATCAATGCAACAAGAAGAGCTAACGATCCTAAATATATATGCACCCAATACAGGAGCACCCAGATACATAAGGCAAGTTCTTAATGACTTACAAAGAGACATAGACTCCCACACAATAATAATGGGAGACTTTAACACCCCATTGTCAACATTAGACAGATCAACCAGACAGAAAATTAACAAGGATATCCAGGACTTGAACTCAGACCTGGACCAAGCAAACCTAATAGACATTTACAGAACTCTCCACCCCAAATCCACAGAATATACATTCTTCTCAGCACCACATCACACCTACTCTAAAATTGACCACATAATTGGGAGTAAATCACTCCTCAGCAAATGCAAAAGAACGGAAATCGTAACAAACAGTGTCTCAGACCACAGTGCAATCAAGTTAGAACTCAGAATTCAAACACTAACTCAGGACCGCACAGCTTCATGGAAACTGAACAACTTGCTCTTGAATGTTGACTGGATAAACAATGAAATGAAGGCAGAAATAAAGATGTTCTTCGAAACCAACGAGAATGAAGACACAACATACCAGAATCTCTGGGACACATTTAAAGCAGTCTCTAGAGGAAAATATATAGCAATAATTGCCCACATGAGAAGCAAGGAGAGATCAAAAATTGACACCCTATCGTCAAAACTGAAAGAGCTAGAGGAGCAAGATCAAAAAAACTCAAAGTCTAGCAGAAGACAAGACATAGCTAAGATCAGAGCAGAACTGAAGGAGATAGAGACACAAATAACCCTTCAAAAAATCAATAAATCCAGGAGCTGGTTTTTTGAAAAGATCAACAAAATAGACAGACCACTAGCCAGATTAATAAAAAAGAAAAGAGAGAATAACCAAATTGATGCAATAAAAAACGATCAAGGGGATATCACCACAGATTCCACAGAAATTCAAACCATCATCAGAGATTATTACAAACAACTCTACGCACACAAACTAATAAACCTGGAAGAAATGGATAAATTTCTGGACACTTGCCTCCCGCCAAGCCTAAACCAGGAAGAAGCTGAAACCCTAAACAGACCCATAACAAGGTCTGAAGTTGAGGCAGCAATTAAGAGCTTACCACCCAAAAAAAGCCCAGGTCCAGATGGGTTCACAGCTGAATTCTACCAGACATACAAAGAGGAGCTGGTACCATTTCTTCTGAAACTATTCCAAACAATACAAAAAGAGGGAATTCTTCCCAAATCATTTTATGACACTAACATCATCCTGATTCCAAAACCCGGCAGAGACTCAACAAGAAAAGAAAACTTCAGGCCAATATCCATGATGAACATAGATGCAAAAATCTTCAATAAAATACTGACAAGCCGATTGCAACAGCACATCAAAAAGCTTATCCACCATGATCAAGTAGGCTTCATCCCGGGGATGCAAGGCTGGTTCAACATACGCAAGTCTATAAACGTAATTCACCACATAAACAGAACCAAAGACAAAAACCACATGATTATCTCAATTGATGCAGAGAAGGCCTTTGACAAAATTCAACAGCCCTTTATGCTAAAAACACTCAATAAGCTAGGTATCGATGGAACATATCTCAAAATAATAAAAGCTATTTATGACAAACCAACAGCCAATATCATAATGAATGGGCAAAAACTGGAAGCATTTCCCTTGAAATGTGGCACCAGGCAAGGATGCCCGCTCTCACCACCGCTATTCAATATAGTATTAGAAGTTCTAGCCAGAGCAATCAGGCAAGAAAAAGAAATAAAGGGTATTCAAATAGGAAAGGAGGAAGTCAAATTGTCTCTATTTGCAGACGACATGATTGTATATCTAGAAGACCCCATCGTCTCAGCCCAAAAGCTCCTGAAACTGATAAGCAACTTCAGCAAAGTCTCAGGATACAAAATCAATGTGCAAAAATCACATGCATTCCTATACACCAATAACAGACTTAAAGAGAGCCAAATCAAGAACAAACTTCCATTCACAACTGCCACAAAGAGAATAAAATACCTAGGAATACAACTAACAAGGAATGTAAAGGACCTCTTCAAGGAGAACTACAAGCCACTGCTCAACGAAATAAGAGAGGACACAAACAGATGGAGGAACATTCCATGTTCATGGTTAGGAAGAATCAATATCGTCAAAATGGCCATACTGCCCAAAGTAATTTACAGATTCAATGCTATCCCCATCAAGCTACCAATGACCGTCTTTGCAGAACTGGAAAAAACCACCTTAAACTTCATATGGAACCAAAAGAGAGCCCGCATAGCCAAGTCAATTCTAAGCAAAAAGAACAAAGCGAGGGGCATCACACTACCAGACTTCAAACTATACTACAAGGCTACAGTAATCAAAACAGCATGGTACTGGTACCAAAACAGAGATATAGACCAATGGAACAGAACAGAGGTCTCAGAGGAAATGCAACATATCTACAACCATCTGATCTTTGACAAACCCGTCAAAAACAAGCAATGGGGAAAGGATTCCCTGTTCAATAAATGGTGTTGGGAAAGCTGGCTAGCCATGTGCAGAAAGAAGAAACTGGACCCCTTCCTGACACCTTACACTAAAATTAACTCCAGATGGATTAAAGACTTAAACATAAGACCTAACACCATAAAAACCCTAGAAGAAAATCTAGGCAAAACCATTCAGGACGTAGGTGTAGGCAAGGACTTCATGACCAAAACACCAAAAGCATTGACAACAAAAGCCAGAATAGACAAATGGGACCTAATCAAACTCCACAGCTTCTGCACAGCAAAAGAAACAATCATTAGAGTGAATCGGCAACCAACAGATTGGGAAAAAATTTTTGCAGTTTACCCATCTGACAAAGGGCTGCTGTCCAAAATTTACAAAGAACTAAAACAGATTTACAAGAAAAAAACTAACAAGCCCATTCAAAAGTGGGCAAAGGATATGAACAGACACTTTACAAAAGAAGACATACATGAGGCCAACAAACATGAAAAAATGCTCATCATCACTGGTCATCAGAGAAATGCAAATCAAAACAACATTGAGATACCATCTCACGCCAGTTAGAATGGCAATCATTAAAAAATCTGGAGACAACAGATGCTGGAGAGGATGTGGAGAAATAGGAACACTTTTACACTGTTGGTGGGAGTGTAAATTAGTTCAACCATTGTGGAAGACAGTGTGGCGATTCCTCAAAGACATAGAAATAGCAATTCCATTTGACCCAGCAATCCCATTACTGGGTATATATCCAAAGGATTACCAATCGTTCTACTATAAGGACACGTGCACACGAATGTTCATTGCAGCACTGTTTACAATAGCAAAGACCTGGAACCAACCCAAATGCCCATCGACGATAGACTGGATAGGGAAAATGTGGCACATATACACCATGGAATATTATGCAGCCATCAAAAACGATGAGTTAGGGTCCTTTGTAGGGACATGGATGAACCTGGAAACCATCATTCTCAGCAAACTGACAGAAGAGCAGAAGATCAAACACCGCATGTTCTCGCTCATAGGCGGGTGTTGAACAATGAGAACACATGGACACAGGGAGTGGAGCACTACACACTGGGGTCAGTTGGGGGGAAATAGGGGAGGGAGGGTGGGGGGTGGGAAGCTGGGGAGAGATAGCAAGGGGAGAAATGCCAGATGTAGGTGATGGGGAGGAAGGCAGCAAATCACACTGCCATGTGTGTTCCTATGCAACAATTTTGCATGTTCTTCACATGTACCCCAAACCTAAAATGCAATAAAATAAATAAATGGGAAAAAAAAATTATTTGTTTATTTTTTAAACTTTTGTCTTAGGTTTGAGGGTGCAGATGCAGCTTTGTTACATAGGTAAACTTATGTCATGGGGGTTTGCTGTATATAGTAGTTTGTCACTCAGGTACTAAGCCTCGTACCCATTAGCTATTTTTCCTCATTCTCTCCCTTCTCTCTCACCCTTCACCCTCAAGCAGGCCCCAGTGTCTATTGCTTCCCACTTGGCGTCCATATATTCTCCTCATTTAGCTCCCACTCTCAAGTGAGAATATGTGGTATTTGGTTTTCTGTTCCTGCGTTAGTTTGTTAAGAATGATGGCTTCTCCCTCTTTTCATGTTCCTGCAAAGGACATGATCTTGTTCTTTTTTATGGCTGCATAGTATTCCATGGTAAAAGAACAGAAATGTATTCTGCCATAATTCTGGAAGCCAGAAGTCCAAAATCAGCTTCTCTGGGTTAAAGTCAAGGTATGTACAGGGCTGTGCTCCCTCCGGAGACTCTAGGAGAGAAGGCATTGCTTGCCTCTTCCAAATTCTGGTGGCTGCTGGCATTTTTTGGATTGTGGCCACATCCCACCAATCTGTGTGCCTCTGTCTTCATAGTGCTCCCTCTTAACTCACTTCTGCTTGTCTCTTATAAAAGCACTTGTACTCAGATGTAGGTCCTATCTGGAAAATTCAGGATAATCTCCCCGTGCCCAAATCTTTAATTTAATCACATCTGCAAAGACCCTTTTTCCACATAAGGTAAGATTTATGGGCTACAATGGTTAAGACCTGGTATCTTGGGCCTGGGGATTTTCCAGCCTTCTACAGACATTCAGCCTTAGAGACAGTTGTGTCTGAAGTTGAAGTTCTTGTTTTCTTTTGGGGAAGGATGCTTGGAAGAATAAAAGAATACATAAATGCACAAACTCCATCAACTATTTATGCAGGTTCCTATGATCATCTGGAACCCATCCGTAAATACCAGAAATAAAATGCAATGAGGAGGAGAAAGAGAGCATGAACCCCAGGTCCACTGTACTATACTATTTGTTTATAATTCTGCCCTCTCTCTAGCCCTTCTCATGGATTTCCTATAGGTAGACTGTTCTTTCCTGCTGCTGAGTTTGGATTTGGCCATATGGCTTGCATTGGTCAGAAGAATGTAAGCAGAAGTGATAGTATGCCAGTTAGCAGCTAAGGCCTGTAATGGCTTTGTAGGTTTTCATCAGTTCTCTTGGAGCTCTGGCCTCTACCATGAGCTACCAGATCTTGCCTCCAGCAGTCATTGTTCCTTCCATCTCATCCCAGAAACAAGACTTACACCTGACCTAAAGCTGGAAGTCTAGTATGGTCCAGAGAAGCCCAGCTAACTCCTGAAAAAAGCTTACCTGCAGATCTGTGAGTATGAATTAAATGCCTGTTGTTGCAAGCCATTGTGATTTTTGCTTTGTTGTTAGATAGCTTTAACACAGCAAAAGCTGACTGATACATCATGTATGAATCCATGTCTATCACCTTTTCTATTCTGGTAAGCTGTATTGAACAGTGCAGAGGAAACCTCAGCGTGTTCATTAATTTCCTTTCCCTAAAATCCTAGGCCACCCGTTAAGCAGTAAGCTCCTCATGTGTTTTTCTCATACTGCTTTTAGGAAATCAGTCAAATGGGTTTTCTACACTGAAGGCACTATAGTCCTAAGGAAAATGACAAATCATGATATTCTAAGTGGTTCTCTACATCAAATGGCTTATAACTCCAAAAACGAAAATAAGCAAAACAAGCTGCTCTCCTCTCTCACTTAAGAGCGAACCACAATTTCACAATATCTAGGGACAAAGGAAGGGGAGGAAGTTGGCCATCTTTTTCCTGGAATCCAGGGAAACATTCGTCTTTCCTTGTTCTATTTCCCTGCTAAATGCTGATTTCAAGGCCCTTTCAAAAGGAGGTGGAGGGCAGGTAGGAAGAATTAAGGGCTCACGTCTTGGATTTGAACATCAGTAAGATAGACAACTACTAAATTCCCTCATGATTTCCATAATATTAACTGCACTTCACTTTTATGCTTAGGCAAAATTTCATTGTGTGCAATGCAAATATTTGCAAAATCTGTGTTGGTTTGTGGTTAATTATGGTAGAAACCAAACAAAACCCACAAAAATCAAACAAACATAAAACCCCAGTACACCTCATCTCCCAATTTCACCTGTTAATCACCATTGTTTAATCAATACCAGTTTTTCTGTGGGCACTCTTCTCATCAAGATCTTTGATATCAATTTATAGCCAAAGAGAAATGCTTATTACCCGTAAAATTCCATTGTATGAGAATTGTTCTTTAAATAAGATTTTTTTGGTTCAATATTAGGAAAAGAAAAGCAAAGATATTGGGAATTTATAATTGTCTTAAATGGATACCTTCCCTGAGTCCTGTATTATGGCCTCACTAGCCCCTAAAGTTATCAAATAATGCTTGGGGAAAATATAAGGAACTGTTGATATAAAAGAAGCTCCAAAATTCGGTGGTGCTGGTAGCATTATAGATAGAAAATTGGTTTGTTGGGTGAACGGCATGCCTTAGAGATGACAGCTCGTATATTCCCCTTCATGAGGTGGTTGGGAAATAGGATGTCTATTATGTCAAACTACCCTCACCTGCAACAGCAAAGGTCCGAACTTTGTTCAGCTGGATATATTTAAAGTAATTAAAATGTAACAGATACGAAAGTGGTTCTGCCTCATCCATTTAAAGTTTCCAACATAAATTACTACCTTGCATGGTACACTTAAGGCCAGGTCTGTTTTGTGTCAGTGCTAAATGAAAATGGAAAAATAAAGCCAGAGAAGATGCTAAAGTTCATTGATGCAGTAAAAAGTGAAAAGGAAAGCAAAACGACGTTCCATTTTCTGAAAGGCTACCAGCCCTGCCTTTGATGTTGAGATTGTTCAATTACCACAGAACGTGAAAGATGTTCTGTAATCATTAAATTGTCATTTCCCCCCATCCTGAATATTGTGGTGCATTTCCTGTCTTAGTGAAGCAAGATAAATTAGGTTCAGGAATCTGCCTGGAAAGGGCACTTTTCATTCCATGTAATGCTGACCTTTTTTCCTTTCTAATGAATACAGTCTTAAAGTCCTTTTTACCAGCTGATATGTCCCTGTCTCAGAATGGCATTCTCATTTTTATATCTTTGTTAGTTTTAATCCCTTCTAAGGCATCATCTTTTCTTTAGTATTTAAGTATAGTTGGATGCATTTCACGCTGCATTTAAGGTGATGGAGACTATTTAGCACTATATGCTTGTTTGAGATGAGAGGAAGTAATACAAAAATCTTTAGTTATTTTAAAGCACCCACTTTGTTGGGCGTATGATATATAGAGAGCACAAAGAAAAGTGGACTTGGTAATCATTATTGGTTGCCTCTCAGATTCTTCTTCTTGCCTGTTAAACAAATATGCCAAGAACAAGTCCCAGGACTATTAGCCTTGCTCCAAACATTTCTGTGAACATTTCTGTTAAACACAGGCAGATGAGGATCGGCAAGGTAGCCTAGTCTGGAGGACCCAGTTCTGCTGTGTGAGGCCCACATGCTAATTCTGGTTCCATCTGGTTTAATCCAACTCTCTGAGTGTACTTTACTTGATTACAAAACACTCACTGTCAAATCTGTTCATAGTTATTTCCCGTCGAAGTGGTGAATGTATTGACCTGCTGTATTCTCTATCTAGATTTCTCCCTTTGGATGGTCTCCTGTGCCCATCTGCAGGCTAAGTTTCACTCAAGAGCTAGAACCAGTCTTGTTGTTATGGTTTCAGGACCGTGGAAGAAGTAGTGCTAATGCAACCATGTTGCTCATTCCTAGAAAGTGAGCTTCTCTATTGCTTTTGAGACCCACACTAAATTTTTGTCCCATTTTCCACGAGTTTCTCTGTCAGGCCCACTTATACTTGAGTCCTTGTCTTGACAAATGCTTAGAACCACTGTTTAGTATGCCTGGCTGCTATTCCAGGGCTTGATTCTGCACTCCTGGGCTTCACAATTGCCCAAGAGTGCTGCTATTATTATTGTTCACAATAATTATTAATAATAAAAATAGAAGCTACTTATTAATGGATGAATGCTTACTACGGGTACCTAACACTAAGCACTTTAAATTTCCCAATTGTTTCCAAAGTTGAGACAAACATTTTCATATTAAAAGTTATGTAGTTGTTTTAATATGCATTAGAAATGTTTTTATTTTAAAAAGTTGCAAATGCATTTTCATTGGACTAGAAAAAAATGTCATGTTTTAAGCCCACAGTTTCATGAATATTATTGTTTGAGGACTAGGATAAAGGAGAAGAGAGAGTGAATTTAAAGTTGACATATGACTGTTTTTCTCTTTAAACTGCTGCGGCAGACAGGCCCACAGCTTTCCTGGGGCACCTCTTCTTTTCCTCCAGCTTACAGTGGTTGATAATTTCTGAGTTTCTTCAACATCTTCTGTTGGCTTCTCCACCACCTGTTGACAAAAAGCTCTGTAAGAAATTCCCTTATTATAAATACTTAAAGTAATTTCTGTTTTCTTGCTTAGACCCTGCCTGACACAAGCTAGTATCTTGACCATATTTTTATAAAAGGGTAACAATGCTGAGGTTTGATGAAGCTTAGCAACTTGCTCAGGATCTTACAACAAACAAGTGATGGAACTAGAATTAAAATCTAGCTCTGTTTGACTCAAGAGCCTATCTTCTTGATTCCCACTCTTCTGCATACCTTAATTGACTTCACAGACTTGCTTGAAATTAGTTGTTTGCATAAATGGTCAATATGACCTAAAAATGTACCTCTCCCTGAACAACATTTCTTTACCAGCAAACAGAGCTGCTCTCCAGGAACCTGGTCTCTGCTTAGCATGTCCCAAATGGATCAACTATCAGTTTCATCTGGCTGGTGATTAGGCAGTTGTTCAATTATTCAGAAGATTTCTACAATTCTAGATCTGGAGGGACTTTGCAATCATCTTGACTGCGTCTTGCAAAATGCCAGCAGAAAAAATGACAGAGTCAAATCAGAGTAATTGAAGGAGCAGGTGGCAGATTCTATTTAGCAAAGATGGCCACACTATGCATATATCAATATCCCGTGCTCCCATTATAATGTGGTTTGCATTTCTCCATCAAGAGGTAGGTTCTGTATTCTCTCCCATGAACTAACTGCCTTGATGAATAGAATGCAAAAGTTAAGCTCCACCAATTCAGAGGTGAAGCCATAAAAGGTAGTGTGATGTTCTCTCTGTCTTCTCTCTCTCTGTCTCTGTTACTTTTGGTATACCTGATTGCTTTGGGGAATTCCAAGTACCACATTCAAAAAACCTCACAGAGAGATCCCTATGGAAAGGAACTGAAGCCCCAATCAATGGCGAGCACCTATTTGCCCTTGTGAGTGAATGAACTGCTATGGACCTGCATTCTACATCCAAATGCCTGAAGCCCCAGCCTACATATACCTGCAACCACATGAGAGACTCTAAGCAAAAATTTCCTAGCCAAGTATTTCCCAAATTTTTGGTCATCAGGAACTGTGAGAACTAACACATAATTATCATTATAAGCCACTGTATTTCAGGATGAGTTGTTATGCTGTGAAAGGCAATTAAACAGAGGGTTTTTAGTAAAAGTATTTTATAGAAGGCTGACAATACCGACAAGAGGTAGTACAGTGTCCTGGAGCTTGTAGTAACCAGGCTGCTATCACTCTGAGGCCTTAGAAGCACAGGCTGTGGAGACAGGTTCACCGGAGAGAAGCAGTGACCGCTGATCAAGGGTTGCAGCCAGTTCATGGTGTCCCTCAGGGAAACAACTGGGAGAATAAATGCCTCAACCTCACTTCCCTATTCCTTCAGGTCTCTGGTTGAGGGGATCCAACCATCAGAGGATGATTAGACTTTAATAAGTAGAGACACTGGAGGAGTTGGTATGTTTAGGAGGAAATACATGCAAGGAGGAAGCAGGCTTTCAACAAGAATGCTTTCCGATAACTCTCATTTTGTCTCTAGCTTCAGTCTTACTAGACAACCCAGTGCTGTCATTCTCCTGTAATCCTACCTGCACTGGCCAGACAGGGTACTGCCTGCTGTCACATTCAACATCTCTTTTTTGTGAACTGTCAACATTAGAGAACTCTAATTCATTAAAAGATGCCAGAGAGGACTTTATTAGCCAAGATGTAAAACATCCAATCAACTAAAGAATGAATTTTGGTTTCTCTCTCTTCTGGTTCTATATTGATAAATCCTTCCCATGATCTTTCATCCTTCTTCTCCATCTACTTTTCTCATCCACTCCTTCTTCTACCAATAATCTGTATTGGTCATCTCGTTTCTCACTATACTCTCACTCTTTAAATGCCTAAAGAACGTAATGTTCCAGCAAGTAAAACTTCATGAATCACTGTACCTTTAATTCCCTGATGTATCTAAATCCATCTGAATTCCTCTCCACCTTCTTTTCATTCACTGTTTGGATAATAAATGACAGCCATTAGTAAATTTACTAACTTGGTTCTGTGTTCTTTTTAAAACATGATTAGAACTTAAGGCTTTGATTCTGAGTGAGTTGATATGAAATCTCATTGGGAGACATAATACTAAATAATGCATGGGGTTGGGCAAAATTTTGATCTCATAGAAACCCTCTTTCTCCTTAAATGACAATCATGATCTTTTATTCATTATTTAGTATTTCAAAGGCAATACAAAATTTAATCAATGACTAAATATCTCCCCTATTTTAATGGTTCTTTTATTCTCCGCAGTATACATCTTATTTAGAAAACATCTAATACATCATTAGTAGTTTTGGCCAAAGAGAAGCCTGTTTATATATTTGCAACAGATGTCACAGAGGTTAATAGACATTCATCTGCATTTATGATACAGGAAGAAGGTTGTGGCTCAAAGATACAGGGGCATAGGAGTTAACTAAGGGTATGCAACTAACCAGCGGCAGAGATGTAATGACTTCCCTGCCTCTCCAGGATTTCCCGTTCAATGTTATTTCATATTAGACTAGTTTTTTGTTGTTGTTCTAAAAATTGTGTGGTTTTCTAGACCAATAAAACAAACAGCTGTTTTGATAAACTCAAAAACGCTTCAAAGAGAAATACTTTTCATATAGAGGACACAGCATTTGGCACACAGTAGGTATTCACTAGTTATTTGGGGAATGAGTCAATGACAGGAACGTTCCAGCTAAATTCAATCAGTTCTGCTTCCTTTTTCTTCAAGTCTTCATTGTGCAATGTTATCCTCAATTCAACCCTAAATCTATTTTCCCAGAAGCAGTGAGTGGTTTTCTACAAGTATGCTATTTCTGGGCTGTTTGGCTCCGGTATCTTTTTTTTTTTTTTTTTTTAAAGAGTTTTGACTTCCCAGATTTGAGGAGCAGCTGCTTTTTTGAATGATATACAGGACTACACATGCTTTTTCTGCCTGTTTCTTTGCTCTGAACCCCAGAGGGATTGACATCAAGGATTGTGATTAATGGTGTTTGAGTATTTCCCTTGCCCTTCTCCACACTTTTGTACTATGCATATCTTTCTTCAGAAACATCCGTCTCCATCTATTTCTTGGTTTCTGATGTGTTTTTCTTTGCAATTAGAATCTTCTTAGACAGCCCCCTTTCTACTCCTTTGCCCTATTTCCTGTTATTTTATCAGTAAATATGATTTCCGTCTCTTCCACCCATTTCAATATATTTATCATATTTTTTCTCTTACGTAAGAAAATAAAATTTGCTGAGAGTTCACGATAAACCAAGTAGTAGTATAGGTTTTTCTATGTATTATCTCTATTAATTCCTCCAGTCTTGTGAGTTCAGCAATATTATTTCTGTTTTCCAGAGGGGAAATTAAGAGGTGCACTGTTGTCAAGTAATTGCCCAGATAGATCTACACATTGTAGCAGTCTTATCCAAGTCTTGGGTTCCTCCCACATCTATGTCTACTGGTATTGAAGATGTGCAATGTCTTGTTTGCCACTTTGGAACTGACAGTACCATCACTGTTTTCATCCATCTAATTGGGAAGTAGGTCAGTTAGAAAGTAGAGCTAGAAATGCTGAAGTGAGATGGAGAAATAGAAAAGAGAACAAAAGGTCAGATTTTTAATTGTTCCTTTAACCTCAGCAGAGCCCTCGAGTGTCTTTCAGTTTCCAATGAGTAAATTCAAAGACTTTACTCTCTTCTTTACCCAACCCACCCCTTCTCACTCCCAGTAGGTGACCTCACCTCATGTTGTCCTACCAAAATAGAGTGATATTAGGCATCTAATATCACTCAGCAAAAGATCAGTATTTCCCCTTCATATGATCATTCCCTTTCCTTCCCAGACAATCTACTTGTCAAAGAGGCTCAATTCCTTCTTCCTCAACTTGGTGGCACTTCTTACCACCCTCTATCCTAAGATCCAACTTGGTCAGCCTCTCTGCTGCTGCTAAACCTGTCATAACAAAGGTTACCGCCAGCTTCTGTATGGCCCCCTACAACTTTCTGTAGCTCTTGACATTCTTGAATATTCCATCTTCATAACTCTTTAATGTCTGGGTCTCCCTGGCATGTGCAACACTTGGTTCTTCTCTTGGATTTTAATATGGGCTTATTATCTGCGCTACAGCCTTAGTAGTTGATGCTCTCCAAAGTTCTGGTCCTCATCCTCGTTCCCTAGTAGAACTCACTTTCATGATTCAACCACCACCTCAAAATAATAACTGACCCCTCTTTTGAGCTTTAGGTTTATATATGGTAATAATTATTTGACATTTCCTTTTGAATGCTCAACACATCCTTCCTCTGCCTTCTCCCAACCCATTACAGACTTTCATTTATTTTGGTAATTTCTTTCTCAGTTGATGGTATTACTGTTTATCTGGTTACAGAAACCAAATACCAAGGAGCTAATTGTAAATATTTCTCCTTCTTATCACATTGATCCCATCACATCTTGTCAAATCAGTCTCCTTGTCCTCTCTAGTCTGTCTTCAAATACTACTTGAACCTGTGCCTTCTACTCCACTTCACACCATTTCTCACCAGTAATGTAACAAAAGCCATCAAGCTCATCTTCCTGCCTCAATTTCCCCTTTCTGTTACATCCCTTCTTGCCAGAGTAAACTACATAAAAAGTAAAAAGTGGGCATGTCTCTTGCTTATCATTCTTCAGTGGCTTCACCCCATAGACATGTAAAATTGCAGATGCATAGCACACTCTAAGAGGGTTCCCCTGGCTTGCCCCGACTGCCTTTTCAGGAGCATTGACTGTATGCTCTCCAAAGCCTCCTCGCTCCTTCATTTCTCACCCTTGAAGCCCTTGTGCAAAGTCTTCCTTTGCTAGGAATGACCTTTTTCTTTTTCTCTCCCTTCACCTGCCTAAGTCACCTCTATCCTTGAAGAGTTAGCTCAGGAGTGATTTCCACCATGAAGTCCCTCCTAAATCCCCAGTCAAGGCTGGGAGTGTCTATCAGTATACCTGGCCCTGAGGAGGAGGTCAATAAATGTGTGTTGAACTCCTCTCAAGCTTCTGACCACATCACAGCTCTTTGTTCCTACTTTAAGCTTCTAATAGTACAGGAGCTAGAAAAAAATTATTTAGAAAGATGGTGAGGGTAAGAGGGTTCTTGGTAAAGTTTCCCTTTTAATAAAAAGCAGCCCCCAAATAAGTTCTTTCCTAACGAAGAGCTGCCTGTAAAATCCAGCTACAGACATAGATAACCAAGCTGGAAGCTTGCACAGGTGAATGCTGGCAGCTGTGCCAATAGCTACCGGTGGGGGGTGGGGGTGGGCTAGGCATGTTCAACATGGAGGCTCCATTTTTTCTTTTCTTTGCCAACCATATGTACAGTGAAGGAACAGGCAATGTGGTGCCTGCCAGGTAGAGAACCCATATGCATTATAAACAAGATTAGGGTGGCACAGCCAGCTTCTTCAGACACTATGTAAATGGCATACCTGGTCCAACCAGTGTTTGGGCTCTGGGTAAATCAGACACTGCCTCCTCAACCTCATCTATAAAACTTGTACGTTTCATCATGAAATCAGAAGATCCACTCAGGAGCCCTTTCTCTGCAGGAGAGAGAGGTATTCTCTTTTCTCTTTCTTTTGCCTATTAAACCTCTGCTCTTAAACTCACTTCTTGTTTGCCCACATCCTTGATTTTCCTTGCACGAAATGGCAAACCTCAGGTGTTTACCCCAAACACCAAGTTGCCACTTCACTAATTAAAAGAGAACATGAACATTTTAAGATAATAATTTCTTCATCTCCCTCATATTAGTCAATTCTTTCTTCTTCTGCCTACATCATCTCCCTCTTCCCTTCTGTTATATTAGAGTTAGCTCAAAGAGAAACTAAATAAGATGAGCAACAGTAGTAGCAGCTGCATTAATAACCACATAAATATCAAATGTTAGAAGGAGAGGGAGAGATAGGAGGCATTGTCAATGACCTAAAATATCATATTTAAATTAGAGAGTTAATTGATGGTGTAAAGAAATAGAATAAGCATAATTTTTAGACAGTTATCTGAGGGATCTTTAGAAGAATCAGAATTAGAAATGAAGACATACCTTTGGGGAATGGTAGGTGTGATATGAAAGGGAGTGAATAATTTGCTTAGTGGTGTATTTATTCTCATTATAAGCATCACTTTGCTGCCAAAGCTATATAATCTAAGATAGACAACTTTACAAAAGAGTAATAATACTTACCTGGAAGGGATGTTGTAATTCAATGAGTTAATAAATATCTCAAGGTGGTTTGTAATTTTTAGAGTACAGTTCAACTTATATTAAGTGAGAGTTTTGAATACTCCCATGTAAAATAGTAATGTGAATTGCTTTCCTGGACACTATCTACTTTGGAATCAACTTCTCTTTCTAATGTGTGTCAGTATGTGCATGGCCAGGACAAATTGGTTTTGCTTAATCCATACAACATATCATCAACAAAATAAAATCGACTAGTAATGTCATCAATTACACTCACCATTAGTGCAGAAAAGAGAGTTTAGTTTAAAGTTATTTGGTAGATTTTTTACAAGGTTTCTACTCTTTCTAAGAGACTGTGGAAGTCTGAGAAATGCTTCAAGAACAGAGAGAGCTTTTTCCCTGAAGGAGCTCAATACATTGACAATTGACTATCTCTGTGAACAGCAGTTGAACTGAATCCAGAGGGTGACTGCAAAATTTTAGTACCCAAATATATATTAATGGAATATTGCCTTCATATTGAGTCAGGAGATACTGATGTAAACAGTATAGAATATTGTGAGATTTTTTTTAAATTTAATTTTAATTGATTTTTATAGGCGTGACTTGATGTCTCCAAAAAAGAAAAGGCAATGTATTAAGTCCCCAAAACATTTTAGTTCATTATTGCATAAATGTGTCTCTTTTTTTCAGGAATAGTCAAAGTTTATAAGTGTTTCTCAAGAAACCTCAGGTAAATTGGTGTTGATTGCAAATTGTAGGTCTTTCTCTCTTCATTTCTCTTGACCAAGGAGAAATATTTTGTGATAGTTTTAATAAACCATTTCCTTATTTGGTAATGGTTTCAGTTCATCACAGAAGTAAAATTACATGTCTTTTTTAGCATGTCTCTTATGGTTTGATAGTCTACTCTTGTTTTGTGGGGCTCTGACATTCATTTCTGTTACACATGGCCCTTTAACAATGCCCCTCTCTTTCTTTTTTTAGAAGTATGACAAATTCTGCACCAGTAATACTGTTTCATCATCAAATAAAATAAACAAGTTATAGGAAAGTACTCTGGCTTTTTGCTTCTTAATTACTCTAATTTGGGCCCCAGCTGGGGCCCATCTCTGACAATCTTCACTCCATCAGATAAAGGGGAATTGTTTAAAACTGTGCTGGGTTTGTTATAAGCAATGGACCAACTTCTAAAAGGTTTATCTCTAAGTTGATATCTGATAAAAGCAAAATATTAAGTCTGAATCAAAATGAAAAATGTTTTGAGACTTCTCCATTTTCAAATGGTTTCAATTCATTATCATGGTAAAGCTGAAGACATCTTTTATTTAATAGCTTCATTTAGTTGTTATGGAAACTTTTAAAAACACATTTTTTTCCAGATAACTCTTATATGGAAGATTTACTGAGTGCCTAATATCAGGAATTTTTGAAACAATTCAGGAGATAATGTTAAAAGGTTCATTTCAGTGAAACAGTAAAATAAAGGATGGTAAAGATAGCAAGAAACATACGGATGAAGAGGAGAAAAAAATGAATGGGTACAAGATAAAGTAGGCAGCATAAGTAAAAGTGTACCCATGGGTTTTGTACACAAGGTTTTTCTTATTTCTCCCCCATATGATTATACCCAAGTATTCTGCCAAAAAATGAAGTTTAGAGAGGAGGCGGAGGTTATAGGGACTCACTTAGGAGTCACAAAGCCATATATATATACTGCCTAAAGGAATAGAAGTCATTATATCCAAAGGACACCTACGTTTATTGCAGCATAATTTACAGTTGGAAAGATATGAAATACGCCCATCAACCCACGAGTGGATAAAGAAAATATGGTGTATGTATACCATAAAATGCTACTCAGGCATAGAAAGAATGAAATAATGTCTTTTGCAGCAACTTGAACTATAAGCCAGTTATTCTAAGTGAAGTAGCTAAACTCAGGAATGGAAAACCAAAGATTGCATTTTCTAATTTATAAGTGGGAACTAAGCTATGGGCATACACAGGCATACAAAGTGGCATAATGGACATTGGAGACTCAGAAGGTAGGAGGATGGTGGAGGATGAGGTATAAAAAACTACCATTTGGGTACAAAGTACACCAGTCAGGTGATGGGTGCACTAAAACCAAAGACTTCACCTCTGTGCAATTCATCCATGTAAACAAAAACAACTTGCACTCCTAAAGCTATTGAAATAAAAAAAAGAAAAGGTAAGGTAGATGTGAAATAGAAACAATTAAATGTAAATATAATTATCTTGACTTGTGGGGAATATTTAGAAGAACAACAAATAATAAAAAGTACCATTGTTGGTCACTTAAACATATTTTCTTTCGTTATGAATAATACATAATTTCAGTTCTGATATCCTCTTTAATTAGAAAGCTTATTTAAAATGAATTTTAAAGTAGTTTCCTCGATAAAGGTATGTTTATCATGAATCTATACTTTTATTGCAATGTGGCCAAATAATATGTTCTGTATGAATTTTAACTTTTAGGAGTTTACTAATTTTCATTGGAAATATACAAACACCATTTTTAAAAATCTCACTCTTGAGTCACTCCTTAACTAGATATAGAATTCTTATTGAAAGTAATTTTTCCTGAATAATTTAATGATAATGCTCCATTATTTTCTCAGCAGCTATTTGAATTGTTAAGAAGCTGCAATTAGTGTCTGTCATTCTTTTAAACGTAATATGTAATTCCCCTGGCAGCTTTAAGATTATTCTTTTTTTTTTTTTTTGCAATTTCATCAAGATATGTCCATATATGGATTTGTTTTATTTTATTGGTTGTGTTCAACACTTATTATGCTATTGTTTGTTTGTTAAGACAGGGTCACACCAGGCTGGAGTGTAGTGGCACAATCGTGGCTCACTGCAACCTCCACCTCCCAGGTTCAAGTGATTCTCTTACCTGAGCCTCCTCAGTAGCTGAGACTACAGGAATGTGCCACCATGCTCAGCTAACTTTTGTATTTTTTGTGGAGAAGGGGTTTTACCGTGTTGGCCAGGTTGGTCTTGAACTCCTGACCTCAAGTGATCTGCCTGCCTTGGGCTCCCAAAGTGCTGGGATTACAGGCATGAGCCACCACACCCAGACTATTATGCTATGTTAATGTGAGGTTTCATTTAATTCTTTAGTCTGGAAATTTCCCAGTAATTACCTGTTTGAATATCGACTCTGCTTTTTCCTCTCTAGGCTCCTTCTGTAACTCCTATTAGATGCTGATGAAGCTTCTCAATCTAGCTCCTATGTATCTTTATTATTATTATTATTGACATGTAATTAACATAACATAAAACACATCCTACTAAAGTGTTTTTCTACAGTGGTTTAATTCAATTATTTTTAGTATATTCCCAAGGTTGTCCAGCCACCATCATTGTCTAATTCCAGAACATTTTCATCATCCAGAAGGAAACCTTGTTCCTATTAGCCATATCACCTCATTTCCCACTTCCCCAACCCCTGGCAACTATTAATTTACTTTCTATATCTATGGACTTGTCTATTACAGACAATTCATATAAGTGAAATAGTATAATATTTGACCTTTTGTGTATGGCATCATTTACTTAGCATCATGTTTCCAAGGTCCATCCATGTTGTAGCATAAATCAACAATTCATAACTTTTTATGGTTGAATAATATTCTATTGTATAGATATACCACATTTGCTTATTTGTTTATCAGTTGATGAACATTTGAGTTGTTTACACTTTTTGACTGTTTTAAGTAATGCTTCCATGAACATTCACTTATAAGATTTTGGGTGAATATATGTTTTCAATTCTCTTGGGTACATACTTAGAAGTAGAATTGTTGGATTCCATGGAAAACTTAAGTTTAACTTATTTTATTTATTTATTTTTTATTTTTATGTTGTTTTGAGAGTCTCACTTTGTTGCCCAGGCTCGAGTGCAGTGGCACGATCTGTGCTCACCGCAACCTTTGCCTCCCGAGTTCAAGCAATTTTCCTGTCTCAGCCTACCAAGTAGCATGCTTGGGACTACAGGCATACGCTATCACACCCAGCTAATTTTTGTATTTTTAGTAGAGATGGGGTTTCGCCATGTTGGCCAGACTGGTATCAAACTCCCAGCCTCAGGTGATTCATTTGCCTCAGCCTTCCAAAGTGCTCAGATTATCTGCTTGAGCCACTGCGCCTGGCTAAACATTTGTTTAACTTTTTAAGATTTTCCGAAGTGGCCACACTATTTCACATTCCCACGAGCAATGGATTCCATTTTCTCCACAACCTAGATAAGTCTCATTATTTTTTGTATTTTTGATTATAGCTATCCTAGTAGGTATAAACATGTATCATATTGTGGATTTGATTCGCATTCCCGTAATGACTAATGATGTTGAACAACTTTGCATGTGCTTATTTTGTATGTTCTTCGGAGAAATGTCTATTTAAGTCTTTTGGCCATTTAAAATAGGGTTGTCTTTTATTGTTGATTTGAAATAATAACTAAACCATACTTTATGCTGGATATCTTTATTCTGGACACTAGACTTTCATCAGATATACAATTTGGAAACAAATTCTACCATTCTGTGAATTTTCTTTTTACCTTATGAATGATGTCTTTTAAAGCACAAATGTTTTTAATTTTGATGAAGTCCAGTTTATTTATTTTGTTTTGGTTTCTTATGCTTTTGGTGTCATATCTGAGAAACTATTGTCTACTACAAGGTTTAAAGACTTACACCAATTTTTTCCTTCTAAGAGTTTCATAGTTTTAAATCTTACGTTTAGATGTTTGATCTAAAAAATTTTGATTTTGATTTTTGTTTTGAATAAATTTTTATATATGGTATGTGATAGGAGTCCAATTTCATGCTTGTTGAGGTGGATACCTAGTAGCCTCCACATCGTTTGTTGCAAAGGCTATTCTTTTCCCCTATTGAATCGTCTTGGCCCCCTTACTGAAAATCAGTTGACCATCTTTATATATGTAGGGTGGTGGCTGTTTTTCTCAGTCAGTGTTTCTTCTCCAGTGGCCCTGAATATAACCCCGACTCATACAGTGGCCCAAGCTCTTTTCTCTGGGTGTGCAAACACCACATTTTCCTGTAGGAGCTGAATTTAGGCTACCAGCACCTGTCCAACCCAAAGTTCAAAATGTGGCACTACTACTTCTCTGCTTTCATTTACTTTCTGTTTTAATATTAACACCTACTTTGTTAGGGTTTTTTTTTAGTAATTAAAATGTTATCTATCTATCTTCTACGAAATATTTTTGTGTGCTTCCTTTTATGTTTTGACAAGAAATAAATAATACTTATATACACTTCACAGGTTCTGTGTCAGGTATCTGCTACTGTGTAATGTTATGAAATGACCACAAATTCTCAGCTGCATGTAACAGTAAGCACTTCCTATTCATAGTCCAAGGATGTTGGCTGGAAAGTTCTGCTGCATTTGGTTAGGCTCATTTGATGGTCTGGGACTTGGGTGGCTGTTGGCTGGTCTAGGCTGACCTCAGCTAGGATAACAAGAACATTTAACTTCCAGTCAGGTAAGTCAGGCATTACTTCACGGGACTGCAGAGACAAAGAAAAGGCAGAACCACATTTTCAATTATCTGATACTCCTGCTAATATTGCTTTGGTTAAAATAAATTGCATATCCCTGTTCTGAGTCAAGGAGTCAGAAGGTTATGCTGCCCATGTTGAGACAGCACTGAAAAGTAACATGGAAAAGAGCAAGAGTGTGTATAGGGGTGTGAAGAATTGGAGCCATATTTTGTGTCCATTCAACCACAGGGTTTAAAAAGTATATGTTCCATAACTCTATAAGATAAAAAAGAAGAAGAGGAAGAGAAACATGAGGAGGATAGGAGAAGTCATTGGTGAGAAATGAAGAAAATTAGGATTACATGATATTAATAATTGTTGAAGTCACTTAATGGACATATTGAAATTTCATTATCCTGTGCTCTATACTTTCATATGTTTGAAAATTTTTCATTATATAATAAGAAAATGATATATAGTCTATTTTTGTTGGTATAAAAGTCTTCAGATATATTATGTCAAAGTAGTTATTCAAATCTTTAATAATTATATTTTTCTACTTTTTAAAAAATCATTTTTTAAGATAATTGTACTAAACTCTTCCACTATAATTGTGGTCTCATCTTGGGATTTACCGAAAACATTTTAGAGCATGTCTGAGAACTCTAGAGGTAATGTATATCTCCTCTTTGCTTTAACTTGCTTGTAACAGGGTATGTGTTGAATCAGTCTGTCCTGAAATTTGTGAGTGTTTTTCAAAACTGAATATTATTGGCCATTTTTGTCTGGAGATTTCTAAGGCAAGAATTTGTCTAAGTACCCTAAGCCAGCTAAGCATTAGGAGACCTGTGATAGGATTAGGAAAGAGATACTCATGTCTATTTCAAAGACTTTTGCCTTATGAAATCGGCTTCTGTTAGCTTCTGTGACCTCTGGTAAGTTGATGCTGGCATTAGCCACTGGGCTGTCTTGCTGATAAATTGGCCAAATCATTAGACATATTCCCAGAAGGGAGTATATGGTGAATGACTCTCATGGGCTCCAGGGAAGATGGCTGTGCCTCTAAGTGTCCTTTGTGCTAAGGGAGCAGAAAGGGACCTCACTCATGTGCTGGGTAAACGTATTCATTGTTTTAATTATTTCCCTAGGTATACTTTTATTTTTTTTTAAAAAAGTCATTCACTTATAATAGTATGTATGCATTGGCAAGCAATAATTTTCCCTTAGACACAGTCCTGTGGCAAGGATCCAATGTGATAACATATCAAGTTAACAGAATATTTTCAAAACATTCAAATTTGGTACCATATATTACTGAAAATATTCATATTCAGTTCCATTATTGTTGAATTAGACATAGAAATAGGTGACAGTAGCCTTTACCTATGCCCTGAAACTTTCTCTTGCTTTATTGCCACCTTTTGATATGACACTGAGCAGGTTGACCTCTGAATCTTGAAGAGCCCTTTGTTTTTCCTCCTGATATCATGTTGGAATTTGGAAGAACAGTGGGCCTTTTGGTTCAATGCATTCCACTGGGACCCTTCCAACTCCAGCTCATTAGAAACACCCCCGTCCTGAGGACTAACTATGATGTCATATGTCATAGCAATGAAGTAATTATGGCAGGCCAAGGCAAAGAACAATTTTATCTTTGCTGCTTTGAGAATTTTTTCATATTGTTTCAACTGTAACTCCTACCTTTCAAGTAAAAATTATTATAAGTAGATTCCCAGGGTCAAAAGAACAAGTGGAAACTTGTTGAATGGGGTCAACCTGGAAACTGTTGAGACATTTGTGTAAATAATCCCCTTATCTTGCTTTGGCTCAATTTTTGTGTTACTTTCAGGTGTACCTAATATTATACCTTGTGTTCTGGAAGGCTTTGGGGAAGAAGGCTTCAAGGAGTCATGTGGGAGACTTTGGGGTCTTATAAGTTGAAGGAGACAAATCATCATACCTTTAATACTGACTACAATTGGCCCCTTTCATTAAGTCTTGAAGGGAAAATGTTTCCATTAAATAATATTTTCCAGTATTCCAATTTTGAGGAAAGCAAGTTAATTTAATTTAATTTTTTCTTTTTCTTCAGATACACCTTTTAGTGAGTAGATTGAAAATTAATGAGTATCATTATATACACACTACTCACTTTACATAAAATGCTTTATATGTCTTAACTCATCTTCCAAAGAGTGATCTTGGTTGGTGTTTTTCAGACTGTAACGAAGACACTTTTTGTAGCCCTGTTCAGAATACAGAAGACCTACTCTTCTCTGATCACAATCTAAATGCTACAGACAGAAGACATACTGAAAGGTAAATAAATGTCCAACATTCATTAGGGAGAATATCAACACAAGCCTTCCCTCTTTCTCTCCTTTTTAACTCTCTTTTCAGATTAGGTTTGTGAGAAAATGATTTATAAGAGGTAATTTTTTGTTTTTTATTTCTGGAGAAAACATCTATGGTTTTCATCATAGTCTCTGCAGGGTATGTGACCCACAGTATATTCAGAACCCTCCAAAATTGTATTCCTATTTACTATAATAAATGCATAAAAATAAAAAAGTATAATAGAAAGTTAATAAAAGAAAGACATGAATCTCTTCTTTCACGTGTTGGACATGGCAGCACATAAGTATACAAGGAAAGTGACAATTTCATTCTCAGTCGCCCAGTTTCCAAATTTCAGAATAAAGTTTGACTTCCTCTTTATATTTTTATTTTTGAGACAGAGTTTTGCCCTGTCACCCAGGCTGGAATGCAGTGGCGTGATCTCCATTCACTGCAACCTCTGCCTCCTGGGTTCAAGCAATTCTCCTGTCCCAGCCTCCTGAGTAGCTGGGATAACAGGTGCCTGCCACCACACCTGGCTAATTTTTGTATTTTTGGTGGAGACGAGGTTTCACCATATTGGTCAGGCTGGTCTTTAACTCCTGACCTCAGGTGATATACCTGCCTTGGCATCCTAAAGTGCTGGGATTACAGGCGTGAGCCACCACGCTGGGCCCCTCCTCCCTTATACTCACACTCATGCAACTGTTAATTTCTTCTTAGAGGTGGTGTACTAATCTGATTTTGCTACAGAAATACAGTGTAACAAACAGCGCCAGATTCTCAGTGGCTTCCATGAACAAACATCATTAACTTATAGCTGTGGCATGGATTAAATATAAACAAAAATGAAGCAAGAAACAAAACTGGTCTTTCCTTGAAAAGCTGAAGATGCTGAAGAAGAAATGCAAAATCATTTCACAAGAAAAACAAAATCAGACCAGGATCACTTGGTGTGCCACCCTGGCAAAATATATCTTCTTGTCTTTGCCCTGACATTGCTTATCAAAAACTGCTTCCTTCATCTTCTTGTGGGTTAAATATTAACATTAAATCCTGGCATAAAAATAACATCTAAAAACTCAGCTCTTCACCACTGTCAACCTTCTTAACACCTCAGCATCTATTCAATCTGTTGTTCCTTTTAACTTCACTAATTTAATTGTCACAACTAATATTTTGGAATGATCTTGAGCTCCTTCATGATTTTCCTACCTTTAACTCAACAATATCTAGAATTACATGTACTGTCTTTCACACATAATTTCCTTCCCTGACCTGTTTTCAGAACAATCGTGAGTCACTTTTTTTGCCTAGTTCAGGTCAAGACAGGGTACTTTCCCCTTTTTTTTTTTTTTTCCTCCTCATTTACTTTAGTCCCTTTCCTAGACTAATGACATTGTTTCCTAATTGATCTCTTTGTTCATAGTCTTTCTTAACATTTGCTCTGTTATACTGATGATGCAAAAGTTCCCACAGGAGTCAAATTTCTTGATTTTTATTTCAAGGTTCTTAAAACTATGACTCCACCTGAAGTTCAGAGCCGTTTAATAACTGATTTGGGCACAAAATTATAAATGGTCTCTGTCCCACACTGGGTCACAATCTAAATGGGGAACCGAATGCATTTTTTAAAAATCTGAGAGAATGCAGTATGCTTGTTAGGTTTTAGAGAATATACTGGCTAAGACATGGATAGGCACCTTTTAAAAATTTTAATGTTTATATTTTTAATTTATAATAAAGAATGTTTAATATGTTCAAAAATGTGAGTAGCCTATCAAAGTTATGGTTGCTTAGAGAGCACAGTATAGAGAAAAGCTTAAGTAAGAAGTAACATGGAATCTCTCCTCTCCCTTCCCCCTCCAGAAAAAAAGGAAAAAAAAAAGAAGTAATGTGAATCAATAAAAAAACATGGAATTAATCCAGATTGACCCTCTGACATGCTTGGGACTAGCAATGTTCCAGATTTTGAATTTTTTCAAATTTTGTAGTATTTGCAAATACATAATGAGATACATTGGGGATGAGATTCAAGTCTAATACCAAATTTGTTTATGTTTCATATACAACCTAAATATAGGTTGTATATGAAACACAATGCCTAAAGATAATTTTATACAATACTTTAAATATGTTTGTGCATCAAACAAAGTTTTGGCTGTGACCCATCACATGAGGTCAGTGTGGAATTTTCTACTTATGGTGGCATGTTGGTGCTCAAAAAGTTACAGATTTTGGGACGCTTTCAATTTTGAATTTTTAGATTAGGGATGTTCAGTCTGTAAGAACAGGGATAAACGAATATGCAAATATTGAGAAGGTTATGGAGAAAATGACTCAAATGTGGCAATTGGTTTAATAATGGCTGTGTGGGAGAAGGAATGGAAAAATAGAGCATGTCTATTTAGTGTTGTTATAATGGAATACCTGAGATTGGGTAATTTATAAAGAAAAGGTTTTATTTAGCTCACAGTTCTGCAGGCTGGGAAATATGAGAAGCATGGTGGTGGCATCTGCTTGGCTTCCAGTGAGGATCTTGCTTGGCAACACATACAAGTCAAAACACGGCAGAAAAGGCCAACGGGGAAACAAACGTGGGAAGAAGCAAAATCCATGGGGCCTTCTACCTTTATAACCACCCATTCTTGCAGAAACATTCCTGAGAAAGTTTAATCCAGTCTTTTTTTTTTCCTTTTTGAGATGGAGTCTCGCTCTGTTGCTCAGGCTGGAGTGCAGTGGCATGAGCTCTGCTCACTACAATCTCTGTCTACTGGGTTCAAGCAATTCTCCGGCCTCAGCCCCACCAAGTAGCTGGGATTACAGGCATGCACCACCATGCCCGGCTAATTTTTGTATTTGTAGTAGAGACAGGGCTTCACAATATTGGCCAGGCTGGTCTTGAACTCCTGACCTTGTGATCCATCTGCCTTGGCCTCCCAAAGTGCTGGGATTACAGGTGTGAGGTACCACGCCCAGCCAATCCAGTCTTATAGGAGCAAAACCTCACTCATTATCATAGAAATGGTGCCAAACCACTCATGAGGGCAAGATTGCCTTATGACCCAAACCCCTCCTATTGGGCCCCACCTCTCAATACCACTACATTGGAGATCAAATTTCAACACAAGTTTTGGTGGGCACAAACAAACCATATGCAAATCATAGCTTGAGATAAATCTTGAAAAATAAATTTGGATATATTTTGGGTTGAGGTTGGGTATTTTGAAAATCAAACTGATTTTAGTCTATTTTCATCTCAATGAAGAGATCTCACAAGCTCAAAGCCAAAGGGAATATATCTATCAGTCAGTTTTTGCTGCTCAACAAACAGCCCAAATTAAATGAGTGGTTTAAAACAGGAATCATTTATCTGGCTTCTGATTCTGAGGGCTAGCCATTTGGGCTGGGCTCTGCTGGGTAGTTTTTCTTGTCTTGGTTCAGTTTGTTCATCTATCTGTGGTCAGCTGCTAGGTTGGCTGTGGGTAGGGTGGTCTGGAATGGCATCAGCTAGGGAAACTTTTCTCTATGCTTCGTAGTTTTGTATCTTTCAGTAGGGCAGTGTGGGTTATTCACTTGGAGATTTAAGTATTTCAAAACATAGTGGAAGTAAGCAAGGTCTTTTAATGCCCAGAGTTAGAACCCACTCACTGACATTTTTGCCATACTTATTTTTTCGGCCAAAGCAAATCACAAGGCCAGAGAATAGTCAATGGATGGCAAAAGAGACTTTCTCTCTTAAAGGAGGGGCTGCAAAGTCATAAGTCATAACTTAAAGGATGTGGACATAAGGAACAGCAAAGGATTTTGTCCAAACACAACACACAATTAGTTTTCTGCTTTAGGATGATTCATTTGTTACAAACCAGTAAATGCTGAATAGACTATAGAATTAATTGTGATCAAGGGAGATTAAAGACGATGGGATTAATTGGGATCAAGTCACAGTTGAGACAGAATGACCATTGAAAAGGGTGATATAGTAGGCCAGAGAAAAATAATGTGAGAGTGAAGCACAGCAGTGGGGGTGTAAAGGATGCTTGAGGTATTTTAAAAGGAGAATCCCAGAATTTAGGCCTGGTGGCATTTTTAAAGGGTATATGATGTGGTGAAGAGTGAAGATGGAAGTTGTACTCCTGAAAAACCAGTGGGATGGTGGTACCATTAGTCAGGATGAGTGACCTAAAGAAAGCAGGTTTGGTGGAAACTGTGGTCAATGGAAGAGTTGTGATAATAACTGGTCTTCTATGTGGCTGTGTCCAGAAAGAAAGTTAAAATTTAGGTGTGGAGCTCAGTTGCAAAATAAGGAATAGAACATTAACATATTGGTAAGAACTTGCAGGCAAGAGAGTGCATATGGTGACGTCTCCTATACTCTTAGCCAAGCTGTGCTTTGTACACTGTAGTTGCAAAACCAATCATTTTCTAGCCAGTAGCCAAAACTGTGCAGTCTATTCACCATCTTCAACACCCAGGGTAAGGCTGTTTTATTTCTTGGGAAGCTGATTGTAATATAAGAAATTACGGTAAAAGTCAACTAGGAGCAGAGGTTAATATTGGAAAAAAATGTTTTTTGAACATCAACTATGTGTGGGTTTCTGAGCTATGCAGTTTTCCCGTGATACCTCATGAATACTAATAGTAGTCCTCTGAGTTGGGTGCTTTTATCCCACCTCACAGACTCACAGACAGAGGGCCCTAGGTTTAGAGGTTATCAGTACTTCTGAGGGTTTTGCAGGTTGACATACACATGAAACATGATCCTAGTTGTCCTGAGAGGCTACTATTGACCTGAGGCTATAGATCCCAAGACCCACCAATCTGTTCCTATGGCTGGGGGCATCAATACTGGCACACCTGGAACTGATATGTGGCACAGTGGGCCTCAGCTTGCCAGTTTGAGAATCTGGTTAAATAAACTGCCCAGAATAACAGATCTAATAAGTAGTAAAACTTTGATAAGAATTCAATTCTGCTTGATTCCAAAGTTTAGATTGTTTCCACTACTTCATGTGGTGACTGTATCTGGGTGTTAGAATATAGACTATGGAAATGGTTTATCATTGGGAAGATATAGTGTCACCATAGCTAAGACATATGATGTGTTTTGGTTTTTAATTCCTAAAATTGGTTCAATAACATCGGATAAGCAAACACTGGTGATGCTTCCCTTTTTCTAATTTAAAAAGGTATTCTAAAGTGATATTACTAATACCACAAAATAGTGAGGAAATGAGCTATTAATTTTCAACACCCAGTATGCAGATTTACAGGTATATTTCAACAGTCAACATATGTATTTTGATGTTTTGTTTTGTTTGATTTCTGAAATACACTATTCATTTCAAAGTGTCTATTAGTTTAACTATATAATCAAGTTTTGGTTTAAAGGAAAGAAGAGACTTACATTAACTATTACACAACTAAAAATTTTTGATAGCTCCAAACCCCTGGGTGACAGATTTTTCTGATTTCCAAGGCCAAATTGATTGATAAGGCTGCCTGACACGCAATCGGAGTCTGCACTGGCACGGGAAGGGAATGGCCACCCAAGGGCCACATATTTCTATCTCTGCTCTTAACACTGGTTGCATTCTATTGTCCCCTTACAGACTTGAGGAGAAGGCATACTCCCTCTGTTTATAAGTACTTTGCTCTTCAGTAGAACATAAGAGAATGAAATTGGAAATCTCTGGCATAGAGATACTGCTTTACTTTTCTCTTTGTGATTTGGAGCTAGTGGTGTGACTTCTTTGACTTTCCTCTGTAAAATGGGAGTATGAATATCCACCTCATAGAGTTTCTGTGAAAGTTAAATAAAGGTAATGATTATACAGTATTTAACTTAGCTCTTGGCTTATAGAGACAATCACATGGTAGCAGTAGTGATGTAATGATGGAGGTGATACTGCCAAAGCTGGTGACTATAGCGGAGGAGGTGATAAGAGACATGAATGTGGTTCTGATACTGGTGAATGGTAGAGTTAGTAGGAGCGAAGACGGAGGAGTTGGTACAGGAAGTAGTGGTGGAGGTAGTGGTATTGGTTGCAGAAGTGAAAAAGTTACTGTTGTTGGTGGAGGTGATAAAGATAGGGAGGTGGTGATGATGGTGGCAGAGGTGGTGGTAGTGTTGATAGTGAAATTGGTTTTGGAGAAAATGATGGAAGTGAAAGACGTGACAATAATGGTGGATTTTGTGGAAGTGGAGATGGTAGTGAGTGGCACTGGTTGACATAAAGGGCGGATGGAGGTGATGATGGTGGAGATTATGGTGGAAGTAAAATGGAGATAGAGATTAAGGTGGAAGTAGTGGTGGAGGAGGTGTTACAGTGACTGATAATGGTAGAGGTGGAAGTAAAGGTGGTGGAGGTGATGGCAGTGGTGGTGGAGGTGAAGGCAGTAGTCAGTGGTGGTTGTGGTGCTGAAGACAGAGGTGGTAGAGATAGTGGAGGTGTTGGTGATGGAGGTGGTGATGGTGAAGATGGAGGTAGTGGCGGTTGAGGAGATGATGGAGGGAGTAGAGAAGGTGGATTTTGTGAATCAATGTGACAATGTCTGTAGGGAGCAGAGAAATGAAGGTAGAAATCTTCTATCCTCACAGTCTGAAAATGAAAGGTGAAGAATGTCTCTTCTCAAGACAGCTTTGGCATAATCAAAGGGGCTTCAGTTGACACTGGGTTAATAAACGATATCCTTTCTCTGTGCAGTCTTAAAAATTGACATCATCTGAGATTCAAGTCTAAATTCCTATAGGGTCCTTTTACTTCTGTTACCTGTTGCCATTCTATTCAATTTTCCTTCCTTCAGAGACACTGTTGGTTGAATAATTATTTGCATGTTTGTGAACTCACACTCGTAGGTCATGATGGATTCAAATCCCACTACAGACACGTGTCTGCTTCTCTGTCTCCTTGATGCATAGATTCCTGTGGTAAGATGATTGATTAACTGTGCAAATACAATCATTTTTCTGGACCTTCTATCATCTCTCTGATGTGCCAGTTTGAGCCTATGAAGCTGTGGACTGTCCAACGTGTCTGTCATAAGCCTTTCCTACATATTAGCACACGGCAAACCCTGCCTTATGACTCAAGGTCTTTGCTTCTTAGTACTCATATTTAGTTGCTTTAATTTGCTCTTGAAACTGTTGGCTCCTTAGCTGCCTGAGGCACTGATCTCTAGGTCAGTGATAAATTCTGCCCAGTTAAGCCACATGTCTAATTTCTTCCACCACTTTCAAAACAGAGTTTCTGGTTCTGTGCCTCCCCACCATGGGCTATGTTGCTGGCTTGAGAAGAGCCCACTTCTTTTTGGCATCCTACTTCCTTTACCAGTTCAGAAGGCCATGGCCCCAAAGCTGGCACCACAGCTAGAATGAATTCCAGGGACTTGTCAGGCTTCCCATCATTTCGTACAAGCCTGGTGTTTGTGCTTGCCTTCTTCGTTGGCAGGTCTGAGAATTTCCACCCTTGTCGACCCGTCTCGCATAGCCACAGAACAGACGGAGACCTGTGGCGTCTCTTTAGTGTGTGGGTGACGCTGGAAAACATTCCTGGTACCAAACTGTGGTAAGTGTGCCCTGCCAGGACCTAGGACTTTTGGGAAGTGACTGTTTGTCCCAATTAAAAGTGTTTTATTGTTAAGAAATGAGCTTCTTGCCGAAGCTCTTCTTTCAACAGCCCAACTTTGTTAAGTGAATGCTTGTGGCACTCACTAATCTTCTGTCTCTGACAGCCTCCTGGCCAATGAGATAACAAGTTCAAACTATGGAAGCAAAATGCATTTTATTTATTATAATTCTAAGATGTTTTCAATAATACAGATAGCATCGACTTTGCAAAGTGGGTGTCATGACTTTCCAGAGGCCTGGGCTAGTCAGCAGCCTGCCAATGCAAACACATGCTGTTCTCAAGCCTTCTTGCAGGAATCCTCTGCCTTGGATGGAGCCTCCTCCACTGTCACGTTTGGCCTTCTGAGGAGACAGACTACAGCACTCTAGACTAAGGCAGGCATCTCTGTGTATTAATAGTGCCTAAGATGCTTTGCCTCTTCCATGCTTTGACTATTTCTGTTCTTCCCTTGGGAATAATTTTAGCAACTAAAATGTACTAAGCATTTATCATCTGCCAGGCACTGTGCAAAATGCTTTTCCCAGATGATCACATTTAGCATTCAAACCATGGCATGAGGTAGGTACTTGTTTTATTATTCCTGTTTTATAGATGAGAAACTGAGGCACAGAGAAGTTAAGTGACTTTTCCAAGGTCACACAACTGGCAAGAGACGAATTTCGGATTTCAATTGACTTAGTGCTACACCAGACCATCGTGTGGGGTTGGTGGCAAAACGTGATAAAATGAGGAAACAATGCTAACCGCAAATGAAGGTTTGATCATATAAAAGGAAGGAGGTCTCTTGGCATTTCAGCCAAAAACACTTTTGAGAAATGAAAAGGAGATGCTGTCTGTCTCCAACTTTAGGACATCTTGTGAAGACCTTTTTTGCCTGATATTATCACAACTCTAGGCCTGCAGGCAGCCCCGATGACTCTCCCTTCTGCTCAAAGGCAGTGCCTTTTTGGTTGCCTGATTTGCCTGATTCTGCTTTGCTCGTCCTCTCTTAAAGATGTACCACTTGTTTCTATGAACCTTTTCTTTCTTTTCTCCTTCATCACTTATATGGGTAGACTTGCCCAGTTAGGGAGAGTATCAGAGAAGTCAGTTTCTTGAAGCACTTTAGAGATGCCTGTTGGCTAAATCCAAGAGAAAGGGGTTATTGCTGAAATCCTAAGATGGCTGTATGCAAGCTGATCTGTTTGTACACACAAATGGGTGTGACTGTATTAAGAAGGCAATGGCAGGAGGTTACATATTGTGTTCTCAACCAGGCAAAGAGAAGAGAAGGGAAAGTTGGTGCAAAACAGACAGGAATTTCTGCATCTAACTTTTGGCTGAATAGATTTGAAACATAAAATTTCCATTCCTATCCAGAGAATGTATCTGAAATCGATTAGCATTTCTGGCACCACCTATGCCAAACTAAGCAACTGCATTCAGTTTGGAGATCTTTTAGATCTTGCAACAGGATACCTGGGAAACAACTCAGAGAACACTGATGCTTTTTAGAAACATTATCCGGCTCTCTCTGATGTATTCTCTCTCTCTAATATTCATGACAAAAAGAGCACAGCATTGTCATTGGTCCAGATTGCCTTACAGAAGAGTATTACTCGTCCTTCCCTAGGTGTCCCCAAGACACTCACACTCAGAACTTCACCATCTGAGCCACAGAGAAGAACTTTGAAGTTGGGTGATCTCAATAGGCTTGTGTGAGCTAGGAAAAGATGGAACTATTCTTAAGATAAGAAAGAACATCGAAAGTTTGTGAAAATCAAGATACAAAGGAGTCAACTGAGAACTAGGTTTTACAATGATTGAGAACTATAGTGTGTCTCTCTAGATGGTGGCTAGAGTGTGCTGTTTGAAACAGCTGTTATGTTGTTTGATTTCAAAATATGTTAAGAGAAGGAGGGAGGGAGAAAGAGAGAAAAAAGAGGTAAGAAAAAAAGGAAAGAAAGAAAGAAATGAAAGAAAGAGAAAGAAAAATGTGGCTCTGGCAGGAAGCTATAGTGTGGAGATATCAATTTAATATAAATGAGGCTGCATTTGCATAGCTTCAGTTCTCAGGATAGTGAGGACTTTCTTACCCTTGAAAGGTGAGGAGAGGAAAGGATTGGCTCCCATGCTGTTTCCAAGGTCTCAGGACTTTCAAGGTCATCTCTCTCATTAGGGAAATGTAAGTCTGTGATTGACAAGGATTTTAGAGTCATTTAGCTCCATCTGCTCCTCCACACAGGGACACTGGAGTTTTAAGTGAGATTTATAGAAGACCCAAGTGGAAGTTCTAACTAATCACATGGCATTTCTGAACCTCTCCTGCATGGATATGGAAGACAGTTTTGCATAGTGTTTTTTTCCCTAATGCTCATATCACACCTTCTAAATGACACCTTTGCCTATTGCCAGTCTAAGGTTGTGGCTATAATCAATTAAGAAACACTAGCTTTCTGTTTTACAATTCTCCACAATGTCTAACATCCACTATTGCTTTTACCAGGACGCTGCACATATTAGGTGCTCAACAAATATTTCTTGGTTGGTCATTAATTGGAGGACACAGATAATTAATCTCTTAGATTTCTGATCATACTTTTGGGACTTTTGTGATGTTTGTAGAGTATAAATTCAAAGGTTCCAGTAGATTGTGAGATAATTTGCTAGAAAAGTAGCTATTATTTTGGTGAAAATAATCACCGAAAATGTTTTTAGGTTTTGGAGCTGGGAACAAAGAATGGCATGGAAAATACTTCATGAAACTTCCCTGTAGGAATCAGGTAGTGTTTGAGTTTTTCCTGTTTGTGAACTGCTAAAAACAATTTGGGTGAGAAAATGAGTGTCTTTATATCAGGGAAAAGGAAGTAAAGCGTGTATGTGTCCAGCTCTTACTGGAAATGAGCCTTGATGCTTTGATGGAAGTGTTAGTAGATAAAACTGGCCTTTGCCCAGACCCTTGCTACCAAAATGTCGGAGAGTGAAATTTAAATGTGTTTGGTGAAAATCAAACTTGTTATCACTTACTGTTCTGACAGGCAGTAATGAAGGGGAAAAATGATTTGATTTGACAGTCTAAAGGAAAGGGGGCCCTAATGAAGGCTGATAGGATTATTTTTTTTCTTTCTTACAGAGATTAGTGTCATTGGTACTAGTTCTTTATGCATGGGAGACTGAGCAAATGACAGAAGTGCATGAAGGGTACAGTCTTAAAAGTGAGACCAGAGTCACCCTGGGGAGGCTGACAAGATAGGCATTGAGAGGGTATGGCAAAAAAGAAAGTGCTTTTGAATTTACTATTTTTGTTTATTCCTGGAGAGGTTTATTTCCATGAGTAAACTATAAACCATTTCCAGTGGTTTGCAAATACTTTTCTAGTTTAAGTAAAAACTTGAATTGTCACATTAGAGTTAAACACATTGTAGATTCCTTGACATTCTGAAGAAGTTTGATTAGATCAGTTAACTTTTACAATGAGAAGCTAAAATAGGCCCTAAATAAGCAGCCATAGGGACCAAAATTGTATATCCTTCAGTCAGCCATTGTTAGAAAATTTTATTTAAATCCATGATTTCTAAAATTTATTAGCTGTCTTTAGCAGTGTTGTTTAAAAACAGTTTATTCAATTTTCTTTCCATAGAAATAAACATTTATTCCTTAGACTCATGATGATTATTCAACCTGTATTCCCTTGGCAGTTCCAAATTTAACTATTGTGTTATGGTTTTCCCACTGACCATAAAAATGTCCCAGATAATCTAATATTTTCTCATTCATGCTGTCTCCCATGTGTGGAAGAGTTTGAACCTCACATCTGGAAGTAGCAGAGCAGTAATTTCCCAGACCACAGGTCTCATTAGGGGGCCGGAGACTGAAAGACATGAGTACCATTCTTAGACTGAGAATGCAGGAGGGAGGTGCGTTTGTAGTGAAAAACTGAGCAAATGATAATGATAGGCTGAGCTGAAAACTTGTAAAAGTCCTAGGGCTGAAGGGCTCTTCAATGGTCATGTGTTCCCTGCTATCTGAAGCTGGAGGCTGTGTGCATACAGGAGAACTGCTCCCATTCAAGGCTCATTCTCATATGCCACAGATGCAATTTACAAAGAAATGGGTACACCAATCACCAAACTACTTGGCAAGTATTTACTGAATATCTGCTGTGTATTAGCCACTCTTCAAGGCACTTAGGGATACAAGAAAAAAGCAGAAAAGCCCCCTTGTCATGGAGTTTATCTTCTGGTTGAGTGAAACACTCCATAAATCGATTTAAAAAGTACATGAAATGTGTCATATGCAGATGAGTATAATGAAAAAAACTAAATCAGGATGAGAGACTGACTACAGAGGGAACAGATATTTTAGATAGGATGTTCAGGAAAGGCTTTTTCTTTTCTTTTCTTTCTTTTTTTTTTTTTTTTTTTGGATATCTGTGTGCCTTTATTAGCAGAGCCACTACTTCAGGGGGATGAAGCTGGAGGAGTGAGTGGCTCGGATGCCCGGCCGGCCATGCTTCACGGGCTTGTAGGTGCTAGAGAACTCGCCCAGATAGTGACCGATCATCTCTGGCTTGATTTCCACCTGGTTGAAAGTCTTGCCGTTGTAGACGCCCACCATGCTGCCCACCATCTCGGGCAGGATGATCATGTCCCGCAGGTGCGTCTTCACCACTTCCGGCTTCTCCATGGGCGGCGCCTCCTTCTCGGCCTTGCGCAGGCGCTTCAGCAGCGAGTGCCGCTTCCGCCGAAGGCCGGGGCTCAGCCTCCGCCGCTGACGCGCACTGTGCAGCTGCCTCAGCTCCTCGTGGGACGTGTCCGGCAGCTGGTGCAGGTCCACGCCACGGTAGGTGAACTTGCGGAAGGTCCGCTGCTTCTTCTGCTCTACCTCTGCCATCTTGCCGGATCCTCAGAAAAAGCAGGAGAGGCTTTTTCTCATGAGATGACATTTGAGCTGAGACTTAATGTAGTGAAGGAGGAAATCATGTGCACCTGTGGGAGAATAGGAACAGGAAGGACCAAAGATCTAAGGTGGGCATGTTGACATGTCCCAGAAACATGAAAGACATTACGGTGGCTGGGCGGGATTAAGAAAGACCATTAGAGGTAAAGATCCACGAGGTCATGGGATTAACTCATGTGGGGCCTCCTGGGATTCTTTGGTAAATGCCATGGGAAGTTACTAGGCCAATGGGATGATCAGAACTAGTATTTACCAAAGAGAAGCCCCCAGGGGAAGGAATCCCAAGCTCACAGCTAGACTGGATAGGGTTAATGTGCCTATTACACTTTGAGTTGAACCAGTGAAGAAACAATTTGTTATGTAAGGTTGTTTTTTAGGGTAGAGTCATGGGCTGGAAACAAACATTTGTGAGTCAGCAATGTCAAAATAGCAACTAAAACCAAGAGATTGGATGCAATTAATTAAACGATGAAGAAATTAAATAAAGATGTTTACCAGTTCTTGATAAGAGTTTGGGGCTAATGATCTATGTGTGGATTGATACAGCTTTGTATCATTGGGCTCAGTCGTTTAAAATGAGGAAGATCCAGCTCCTTTTATACCCTTACTATCTCCTTTCTAAGGAGGAGGAGGAGTAAAGTTGATTCTTCAGATCCCCAGATACTGATTGGAATACTTGTCGCTATAGGGCCCAGTCACTGTGTTTTAAAAGGCACGTGTTCATAGTTCAATCCTCTCTTCTGCCGCTAGTCTTCTAAACAGCAGATTTAGAAAGATGGTTTTACTCCTTGGACTTAACAGTCCATTTTTCCACTTCCTCTATGCTCTTCTCCCATGTGGCAGCCTGGCCTACAGAGAGTGACTTCACCTTCAGAAGGGTGATCTAGGCCTGTCTGGTGATGTTTTATTTTCTAGCATTTCTCTCTGGGTAGTGCAGGGGTTCAGCTACTTTTGTCTCACAGCTGGTTGGCTACCTGTCTTGGTGCTTCCTTTAAATAAAAATATCATTTCTGGATTTAAGGAAATAGAAGAGGAACACTCATATTGGCCAAGAATCCAGATCCTTTAAACCATTTTTGCAGCAGAGAACTGTGCCTTGAGCAGCACTGGCTGCATGCTCGTGGCACTTTTTCCTATTTTAGTAATTGTCCATGTGTGTTACTTCCTCAGAGGGGAGGAGGAATGAGGAATAGGCTTTAGGTACCACAACCTGAGCAGAATCTTTCTTTTAAAGACGCTGCTAGTAAGCATGTGGTTTTCTAAATATGATGAAATACCTTAAAGCAATGCAGGCTTTGTAGATGGCTTTGACTTTTCCTCTCTGACTAGACTAGTTCCTTCGGGGCAGGGATTTTGTTTTGTTCACAGATGATACTTCAAGTGACTAACATGATTCTTTGTACATGGGAAGCACTCAGTAAGGCTTGTTGGAAGAGGAAAGGAAATACTAACCCTGGCCTTATCTATTTTCTTGGAAAGGGGGGAAATATTATATTCTTACAAGGAATCATTTCTTTCTCCTTTTTATCATGGCAGGAGAATTCACCTCTCCACCAATGATCCTTTTATTTCCAACTCTCTGGAGGTAGCAACTGGGTATCAGAAGGTCATTTGCTGCCTCACCTGGAATCAGGCTGTGATCTGTTATTGAATGATGATGACCCTCTACTTCACTACACAAACCTGCAGCTCTTAGCTTGGTCAGCTCACTGCCCCAGCTCACTGCCCCAGGTGGATTCTGATCCCATGTGTACTTGATTGCATGCTTCTTTGGGCTAGGAGAATTGGAGGTTCGTCTTCTCTTAGATTTTACCCCTTCTCTGTGGTCTGAAATCGCTAGCTCACAACTTTCTTAGAACACCTGTGGAGGTTGGATTTTTGTCTCACTCTCTTGGCAGAAACTAAGTGACTTCTTATATTGTTAGTATATACTAGTGCAGAGCTTCTCAAGCTCAGTGTTGACCAGAATCACCTGGAAGGCTTGTTAAATATTTTTGGGCCCCACTTCCATAATTTTTGATATAGTAGATATAAGGTGGAGCCTAAACATTTGCATTTTTAACATGTTCTCAGGTGATGCTGATGCTGCTGATCCTGGGACCATTCTTTGAAAAACACTAGGCTGGTGCCTTCAATCCTGGCAGCTCATTGGACTCTCTGGAAGAATCTTATAATGTCTGTAATGCCTGCACCTCAGTCCAGACTGATTTAATTAGAAACTCTGGGTGTGGGATGTAAACATTGGTAGGTATAAAAGAAACCATCATTTTCTTCTCCTGGAATTACCATAGGTCTATAATAAAGGAGCTTCTGCCTTATTGACAGTATTAGGGACAAATACATCTCTGAGATAGTGCCTTTTTAAAAATGCCAGTGGACCTTATTTCTTTAGGACAGTGGTTCTCAAAGTGTGAAACCTGAACTAGCATCTTCATCATATGTGGGCCTCATGCCAGACAGACATACTGAATCAGTGACTTGAGTTTGAAGCCCAGAAATCTGTTTAACAAGCTTTTTCAAGCGATTCTGATGCTCACTTGATCCTGAGAACCACTACTCAACATAAAGTGGATAGAAGTCTTAATAGTTAGATCATTCTCAAATATAGCTGTGCAGTAGAACTACCTGGGGAGCTGTTAAAGATATACAGGCTCCCTAACCTCAGATATTCTGATTTGATTGTCCTGGGTGGGCATGTGTACTTTTCAAAGCACTGCAATTGATTTTATGGTACAGCCAGGGTTGTGCAATGACTGAGATAAATATTGTTTTGTAACCAATTAACCTAACCACTTACAATGGCTTCGGCTCTATTTCTACATGAATGAATAGATCTTCTGGCTGACCAGATTCATTATAAATGGACATGCCAGTTAAAGTTAACATCACCAAATCCTCTAGGGGACTTGGAGTAAAGTATATATAAAGAATACTGCTTGGAAAGTATAGCGGTAAACACTACCTGTAACTATGGCTATAAGTAACATGACGGAGTACTTGAGGATTTGTAATTTAGAAGAAAAGGAGGGTGTGGTAGATTAATTGCAAAAATGGCCACAATTATTCACCTCCTTATGTCCATACTTCTTTGCAATGTGATTCTGATACTTCTTCCATGAAAAGCTCAAGTTTATTTTCCAATTCTTGAATCTGGGCTGGCTATGTCAATAGCATGTGGCAGAAATAACATTGTGCAAGTTCTGCAACCAGGCCTCAAGAAACTTCATCCATATCTGTGCTCTCTCAGAACCCCATTGCTGTTTTGAGAACTAACTCAAGCTGGACTCCTGGAAGTTGACAGACCAGCATGGAGGAGAGCTAAGTTCCAGCTGAGGTCATTCTAGATTTACAACCCAAATCAATCCAGCAGCTAATGTGGGCACATGAGGGAGCCCACCTGAAACCAAAAGAACCAACCAGTTCGGTACAGCCCAAATTGCTGACCAACAAAACCATGAGCTAAATAGATATTGTTTTAAGTCACTAAATTCTGCATAGTTCATAAGGTAGCAAAGCCTAACTGATACAGATGATATAAACTTACAACATTAATTCACATATTCGTAACCTGAACTGGTGAGAGTTAACATAAGACTTAGTGGTTTACTAAAAACTGGAAGTAGGAAGAAGAGAGTGTAAGTGTACAGTGCCTGAAACAAGACAGCATTAACTCCTTTGACAACTTATCAAAATCAAAGGCTTTTAAAAAATACATGCAATCAACTAAAATTTTTCATGAAAATTATTTTTGTAAGCAAGGGAGGGAAAGTTTTGTGATTCACAAGGAGGGGGACCTGGGTCACGTAGGTAGCAGAAGACTTGTAGCACTGAACAGGAGAGAAGAGACCATCGCATTAATTTAGTAAATTTCAGTGCTATGTAAAAGGAGATGATAACCTGCTTAAAGGAGCTATAATATTTGTTTGGGATGAATGTCAAATGAAAGACATTCATCAATTTGTCTGGTCTTTTATCTCTGACCATAGGAAATGCCTTCCTGTGTAAGATGCCAGCTGTTTTCTTCATTAATACACGTGTGGCATATTTGTATTTTTGTTTTCCTAGTGGAGAGAGCTCATAGCTCTCTTTTGGTTCTCAAAGGGATTGCGATTACCAAAAGCCAACTCTTGCCCCAGGTTAAGAATCCCTAAAAGATTAACAGAAAAATTCAGAGTGTGAATGCAGAGTGATAGATATATACAGTGTGGACAAGTGCTTTAAAGGTGTAGGCAGTACCTCTCTTGGACCATTGGTAGAAAAAGAGGTATAATTTATGAGAGCCATGTGCCAGATATTTCATGTGTACCATTTCATTTAATCCTCAAAAGTGCTTTACAAGTTGGTTGCTGTTATATTTATTTTATAGATAGGACTCTAAGGCTAATGATTATAAGCTAGTGAATCAGTTTGGGTACTTTGATCACAAGCAACAGAAAAAGCAACTTCAACTGTCCTAAATAATAAAAGAGATCAGCTCATGTAATTGCAAAGGGGGTGAGATAGGCAGAGCTTCAGTTATGGTTTGATCAGGGCTTCCAATCATTTGTTCTGAGATTGTTTTAGTTTAGTCTTTCTCCTTGTTTTGGTTTTGTATTCTAGCTGCTTAGTTTGTGGTAGCTGTAGCAGGTCCAAGTCTCTGAACTGTACACATCATTTAGAATAAAAACATAATGTATAAAAGGCATCAGCTTCACTAGGACTGAACAAACTCATGTCATATGTCCACTTCTGCATCAATTGCTGTAGCTGTAGAAAACTGCTCTAATTGACTTAGGCCTTGGTTGTGTTCACCTTTAAAAGACAGGATGGCAATGACTTTATATTGATTAGTTTTGTTTTTGTTTTAAAGATGAGGTCATCCTGTGTTGCACAGGCTGGTCTCGAACTTCTTGACTCAAAGTATCCTCCCACCTCAGCCTCCCAACTAGCTTGGGCCATAGGCACACACCACCACACCGGGCTATACTGACTATTTTAAATGATCAAGTATAATAACTGAGTCATTTCCATCTAGAGCCCTCAGCTCCCACTCAGTGGCAGAAGAAAGGAACAAAGGCCATAAATATCCACCTTGTCTTAGTAGGTGGTGAAAATAGCCTTTGAACCATTTTATCTCCAACTCCATCACATTATTTCCCTTATGCCTACACTGTCTTCATCCAGAAAGTGAGACTTGTCCTGGACCTTCAGGGTTGGGCAAAGGGAAGTGATCTTAAAATATTCACTAACTTGTAAGAGCTTTTGAGGTCTGGAAATGAAAAGCATGATTGTACGTGAAAGCAGAGAATTAACAGTAAGGGTTGTCCCTTGCCCCATTGGTAGAGTTCTTAGAAGACTAGCAGTCATTTGTTCTACTATCCTGACAATTCATGGAATTTTTATAAGCAGCGATTTTTGTAAAGGAGGGGTTAAAATGACTGCTTAGACGTTGACAGCCTATCTCTAATAATGCATGTTTGGAGAGGGAAGACAAAGCTACAATTCAGCTGCTAGGTCTTGGTGATGTCATAAACACTTATGACAGCAGTAGAACTTTAAGATTGAATTACCTTCTTTGTACCCACTGAAGGAGCAGGCCTTGCTGTGTATAACACATTGTGTAAGCTAAACAGTGTTTGGCGGTTTGCACATGGCACATGGGAAGAAGAGAACTTGATCTGTGAACCCAGAAGATCATGGATCTGATAAGCAGAGAGATAATTTAACCCCAAAAATTGCTTTGGTCTCTGATATGTAATTTTCAAATTAAATAAATTAATATGTGCTGACATTTTCCTAACTTACACTTAAGGAACCACAGTTTGATTAGTCTAATGACAAGATTCAAGTTGAGCATCTCATTATGTAACTAAAAACACCATAGTCCAGTATCATAAAGTTAGTTAATAATTTTAATCACATTAAAATTTATAAGTCAAAATTCATATAGTAGGCAAGGGGATAGAATGAATCAAGTTTGTTTCTTTTTTCTTAGCAACGAAACATTTTATAGAAATATTACCAGTTGAATATTCCAGGAGTAGAAAACACTGACAGTTTATTTAAGATTTGAATTAATAATGCAAAAATACCAACTTTGAAAATCAAGAGAACTGTGGATGATAAATAATTAATGTCTTCAAAATCAAGGAGAAAATGAAGTTAACAGAACAGACTGTTGAAAAATATTATTAAGTTTTTTAAAAATAAATCTTTTTATTTTTGGTCACTCTTTTGATGTTCTTATTTTTGCTAAATATGAGCATATTTAAGAAAGATTTTTCTCATTTTTTTCTGGAAAAATTCAGGGTGACTAAAAATTGTGAGTCATGGATTGCCTTAATTCATGAACAGTTACTGAGAAGATACCTCAATCATCAACACATGACAAAATCTGCTTTAATTATAGTTTTGTATTTTTTTGATGACAGTTTTTTAAAAAGGGAGTCATAAAAGCCCTTTGGCTATCTGTAATTGTTTATAGTAGAGCTGAATGTGAAATTAAATCCAAGTTGAGGACAGATCAAAGATTCATCAAGGAAACACCCAAATAATGCTTAAGTATTGACTACTGTCAGAGTGTTCAAAATGCAAAAGGAAAACTCATTAACTTAAACCATATAAACATGTAAAAACATTTAATAATAAAAAAAGATTTTGTCCTTCAAGACTGATTTGTTGTATTTCAGAACACTGCTAATCACTCAAGGATTGGATACTGTAAAAAATAGTAATGACTTCCTCTTTTATCAATAGTAGCAGACCTTTGATTTTGCTGGATCAATTCTTATATACTATCGATAAAATGCATTTAACCTGCTCAGATGTGTACAGTGATCTTATCCTCTAAAATCATTCATACATTAAAAGAAATAAAAGTGATCTGATCAATTGTATTGCTTTTGAATAAAGAACATTCTAATATGTTCATTATAGGAATGATTTTGTAGACCCAGTGGGACCCAACTATCAAAACAATGAAAGATTCTTCTGGAAGTTCTTGCTGTATTCACTTTTGTCTTTTCCAGGATACTTGTGGTTTTCTTATATATGAGACTTCCCCTTCCAAACATTTTTCCCAAAGGTAAACTTGTGGCTTGAGGTCAATTGAATTGGCTAGCCTAAGCTTGGCTGAAGGATGGTGCCAACCCAGATAACTAGAACCTGTGAGTTTCTCCCTAGCCCATGAGGCCTTATCTAGTGTAAATGGAATGCAGAAGTTATTAATTATGTACTTTGAAGCCTATTGCCCTGAGGGTACTGATTCAATTCCCACCTATACCTAAGAGTTAAGTCCTGGAAAAATGGTGTTGCAGACAGAGAGCTGTGCAGTGAATTATGTGAAATGAGTTGGTGGTTTAAATCAAGAGCTCAGTTGACCAGAGACCAACTCACAAAAACCACCAGTACATTTTATACTCTTTTTGGCAGTCTCTTCAGAGAGCAACTTAATGCTGAATGATCGAATGATCATCTTCTACTCTGATATTTCTTGTGAAGCTTACAGAAGAAAACATGCTTTTTGGATGACCGAGGTCCCTGCTCAGAAGAAATGAAAATGGTCACTTCCACTGTGTCATTGTCAGAAGGGCTGCTTTAAACCGAAGATGCTTTGTGAAGCAATTCCTCTGCTTATTTATACCAGTAGACTTTACACGAGCTGAGTTTTACACAACCATATAATGCTTTGGTTTTTATAGATTATCATTTATTGGGGGTGAAGTGGAGCAAATAAAACTCCAGGTTTCTGTATAAGCAGACATGTAGTACTCAAGGAACAATGAGAAAGAACCCTTAACAAGAGTACTTTGAATTTTAGTGTTAGAAGAATGCTTAAAATAAAAAGGGAAACATTTAGTAAAACAACTCTGATAAGGAAGTTATTATTTTATTTTATAAAAGAAGAGTTTAAGTACATTTGACTAATATCGCTTAAGAAACAGAACCAGGTCTAGAATTCCGTTTTTAAAATGTTCCTAGTAAGCACGCTTCTTTTCCCACCCGCAACCACTCTTTCTGTTCTTTCCTTCTTCCCCAATTAAAAATCAATACAGCTTTCTTAGACAAAATGCAAAACTTTAAACAATGAAACCTTAAACCATTTAGATCATAATTAATTTGGCAAAATCTTTTTGAGGATCAGCCCAAAAGTGTTTCTTTGGAAACGTAAGGCTATACTATAACAGCCTGATTCTTGCCACAAGGAGCTTCCAATCAAGTCTAGAGTGAGATCAGACCAGATTTGATTCCTGAAAGTAGGACAGAGGTAGAAGTTCACACTTAAACTTCCCAGGCCAAAGCAAACTGAAGTTTCTACAATCTAGAAAACTCTATCTTGCACCCCAGGCCAGGGCCTTTCCCTTCCAGGATAGATAAACCATCTGAGGTCTCAGGGAGAGTCACTGAGTATGTATAACACCAGAGGCACAGAAATGGCTGCACCAGCGATGGGCTTGGGGTGGGGAAAACTTAATAGTATGTACATGGTAGAGTCAGCTCAGGTGCAGATTGGTAACTGCTCAACACACATGCACACACGCAAAACACTTGATTTGCCTGCCTCTCCTATCTCCTTCTTCCATCCTAAATTCCCAGAACCCCTCTGCAGCCACTCAGTTTCCTAGTACCTTCTACCTAAGGCAGGAGCAATCTGTATGCTTCCTTCTTCATCATAAACAGATTTTTCCCAGAAAATATAGCACATCTATTCATATGATAAATAGAACCTAGTGAGTTAATACACACCCCCCTCTCACATTTTGCCTTCTTCTCCTCAACAATATTGCCTTATTCTAGAAGCATAATTCAAATGATGTCATTAATAAAATAAATCATTTAAAGACTAAGAAGAAGGGTTGTCTACCAGTCAGACTCTCAGTGGGAAACAGAAGGCTCAGTCAAATTAACAAGACTTTGAAGAAGCTGTATTTACAGAGGGTCGTTTACAAAGCTGTGGGTGGGTGGAAGTAACCAGTAGGTAAAGTGAAGTAACCTGGGGTTAGTGATCTGTTATTACATTATAGCTACCCTTACACTTGAAGGATTTGGGGAAAAGAGTCATCAGATGATCCCGCAAGGAGAAAGCCACAAGCTCACAAGAAGAGGCTGCCTTGACAGTGGCATAAGTATTAATCTTAAAGAAACAGCCTACCTGAGGTGCCTTCACAGGGAGGTAGCCTGAAGATAGCATACCTTGTTTTGAATTCCTTCTTCCCTTTTCTTTTCTCTTGGGGCTCCCACTGGGTGAACCCAGGTAGAAGCTGGTGGACAAAGGACTGTACATACCACACAGTGGAGAAGGGCAGAATCTAAGTCTCTAGGGGCAAACAGCAGATAATTAGTACTTGGACATTTGTCGACAGGTGGAAATTTTGACAGACTCCTTTAAACGATGTGGTAGAAGCTCCTGCCTGTTTCTTCTACTGTGCAACTGATCCCAAAGTTTCAGATTTGGAAAATGGAGTTGTGAGTATAAAACTTTATACCATCTGATACAACTGGTAGCTGGTGCAGTCTTTTACTGATGGGTGGCAAATAGCAAGTGGGCAAGTTTGCTGAGGATGTGAGGGATCCGTTTCAGACGTTTGTGTTTGAAGTTCCATTGGAACATCCAGTGGAGATGTCCTGGTTGTTAGTCTAGAGACGAGATTGGGGATATAGATTACCCAGTAGACTGCATTTTTCATTGCTGCCCTGAATGGCTGAAATTAATGGTATCCATAAGCTTGAAGTATGTAATGCATCTCTTGGTAATGGTAGAATCCAGGCCAATTCCCTTTCACCACAAGTAGCTTTCTAGTTGCTCTTGTCAGAAGTTTTGTACAGGGGAGTCAGGGGTTTTGGTGGCCAAAAAAAAAAAAAAAAAGGCAGATTGCGTCTTCTTGGCAAATGGGACCAGGAATGAAGATGAAAATCTACAAAAACATATTACCTTAAAGAATTTTAGAATTAGGGAAACAGTTTAATAAACAAATAGACAAATATAGCATGATGAATAATTGGTTTTCTTTTAAATAAGAAAATAATATTAACCACTACACAGCAAATATTGAATGAGTCAGCACAAATGAGCAATTGCTACCAGAGACAGCAGAAACCAAAAAAGTAAAGTTTGAAATTGTATTAAAGAATGTAAGTCATGGTTAAAAGCCACATTTAAGCACTAGGTAAAGTTCAGAGAGCTTGGCGAGCATCCAAATGTTAAATGAACTGTCTTAGAAAAGGCAAGATGTTGTATTATATCATAGGTAAAATTTGAGGTTGAGTTTTGGGTATCATATGATATCAGCTAATATATGCTGCTGATTCTGGTTGCCTAGTTAGTAGTCTGCCTGTGAAATAAAGTAGTTTAAGAAGTTTTGCCATTAAAGCTGTCCAAGTTTATAGGCTAAAGCTGTGTTTCTTTCCATTTATTTTCACCACACATTTTAATTCTAGGTGCCTTGCATTTATGACTTTACTTGACTTAATTTAAACACTTATTTTGTGTTAATGAGTGGTGAACTTGGCATTGTAGGCTTACATTAATAATTAAGGATGTATTAGACGGAAACCAGCTAATACAAATTTTTACTAAAGAAAATCGGTTGCTTTTGTTTTGCAAATATCCTTCATATTAATTAAATAGGTCCAGGTTTTTAGAACCATCATAGTCTATTGGATAAAATGTCAATTATTATTTTGGAAGGCTTTAAATGTGTATTATTAACCTAAGAAGCTGTAATGGACACCATTAAAATACTTTGTACTGTCTCATCAAAATCTTTTTATATAGTAAAAAAAATGTGATTTGCTTTCAGCTAAATAAATGCCAGAAGTTTGTAGATATGCCAACTGGAAAACATTATTCTTTATCACCATCCCATGGGAATGAGTGGGGGGATGGGAGAAGCCCTTCAAGGGTTTTGAAACTAACTGAACAAAGCGTGATGGGAATTTTCCAAATTCTATCATATCTTTTTATGGGTAACCCCATAACTAGGGCTGTCCATGTGTGCAAAGTAGATTTAAGAATTATTTGTTATAAAAGAGAAGGAAAGGATTGATTTAATCCTTTAAGTGATGTTAAATGGCTGGTTTAATGAGGTTTTAAGCCAGTTATTTAAGCAGCATATTAATATAATACCTGAAAAAAAATCCATGTTGCACATCAGTATCCACACTGACATGTTTCAAGGAAATATCCACATCTCTTCACTCTATTGAAGCTATAATCTATCAAATGTTGCCAGACTGCGATTTTAAAATCCATGTGTTATACAGAAATTTCTATTATAATGACATCCCTCTAGTCTCCTTATTTTAACAATCATCTATTAAAAGTAAATTATATGTTTAGCATTATTTACCACAGCTCCAAGCCTGGCCAACATATACAACTGTGTGATAATAATGAGTTTAGCCCCTAGAGAATAAACTATTAAAAATTTTTAAAAACACTTTAATATAAGAGAAGAAAAATGGCATAAAGGGTCATCTAACTTCACAATAAAGTAGAACATACACATTTTTTCCTTTGGGGGCTTGACTACATTTCCGATTGTTAAAAACTTATATTAGTGTTTAGAGCCTCCATTCAAAAGATCTTTAAAAAACTTGTCTTTCTATAAAGAGTGTTGGTTACATCATAATGCTTCTTGATCCTAAAGCACCATTAATAGACAATTAATGATAATGATGACAGTAACTGCCTTTGATTTCTGAAGATGATGAATATTGATTTACGTATTTCTATTTATGCTTCCAAATGTGCTCTTTGTGTACGTATTCATGGTTTTGCTGAGGTGAGCTTTTCTCTTTCACGACACTTCTTCCAAAAATTACCACACTCTCTCAACCTCTCTCTGTCTCCTTCTCACTTATTATTATCATCATTTTTGGGGGGAGGTGCAAATATTTGTTCCACACCTTTATCTATGCTTAAGAACAAAACAGATGATGCCCTACTAAAAAGGAGTGAGGGAAAAGTGGCACGACTTGATTTTACATGTAGTAAATAATACCAATTACTTATTGCTATGTTTCCTGAATGGAGGATGATTCTCATTTAGGGAATTGATAATTATAGATCGAGGAGAGACAGGATGTGGGTAACACATGTACAGGCTGCTGTGACTCCAGGTGGTCCCTCAGTTGACTGTCCAAGACTGGGGCGTTTTAGGAAGTGGCTCACCTGGAGTAACTGATTCAGGTCCAGTCAGGCATCTAGTTGGTTGTCCATAGAAAGGGATGAAGGCTACCTGGATGGGCAACTCCCTAAGACACACTCATGAGGACAAATAACAGTCTCGAATAATAAGTTACATTCCTATAGCATCATATAATTGACAAAACATCTTTATTTTGTTGATCGTTATCATAGCTTTTCAAGAGAGGTATTATTACCTTCTCTATTTTATAGGTGAGTGAGATGAGTTCCTGAGTCATTAGTTACATAGCTGTTACCAAGGTCACTCAATTACATATACGTCAGCCACCCATTCCCTATCTATATTGTCAGTGGATCTTTAAGAAAATAAAAACTTGTGCTTAGGCAGAAAAATACTTTATCAGAATTAAGTCCCAAAAATAGCTGGCAACATTTAATTAAGAAACAAACAAAAAAACAACCATCATGTCTGTCTGTCACATCACTTCACTGACCTAAAAAAAAAAAAATCAACCACACAAAAGCTGTCTTATTCACAGGCATTGTACTACAAGAAGGCATCCGTGCTTCTTCCCAAGTCTCTCAGAGTAAAGAAGCTGTTGTGTGTTACATTTTCAAGCAGAAAAGAGAGCACTAAATGAAGTTTTCATAAATGTATTTTCATACCACATGTATTCTCTGTGCATATTCCTTTGGAGTAATGTTAGGCATAAACTGGCATCCACAGTGATATTTTAATGTCTTCAGCTTGCTTAATTAATTTTCTTTCTACATATGTTCACATAGCATTAAAAATGTTCCGCTAAGCCAGACACTAGGATATTGTTCAATATGCAGATATTTATTACACATAGATGGACTTTAGCGTATTTTGAGCCCATCTACCCATCAGTGGTGTTTGTAGTCTTGTGATAGTATCTGTGACCCAATTTTAAGTATGATCTCATTTATATGTGGAATCTAAAAAAGTTGATCTCATAGAAGCAGAGTAGAAATGGTGGTTAGCAGAGGCTGGGGAGGAGAGGAAGCAGATGGGGTAAGGGGAGATATTGATCAAAGGGCACAAAGTTTTCTTTAGACTGGCGGAGTAAGTTTTAGTGATGAATAGCACTGCATGGTGACCACAGTTAACAACGATGTATTGTGTAATTCAAAATTGCTAAAAGAATAGATGTCCAATGTCCTCACCACAAAAAAGTATGTTGGTACAGTGATAGATATGTTAATTAGCTTTAATGAATCTTTCTACAATGTGTTCACAGACCAAAACATCACATTTTACCTGATATATATAAACAATTATTATTTGTAAATTAAAAGTTAATTAATAAAAAATTAGAAAGTTGCTACTTCTCAAATATACTCACAGGTTAACTATCATGGGGAAAAGCAATGTCAGTTTGCTCATGCATGTCCTTCTAGTTGGTCAAGTAGATGATTTAACTTGAATTAATATACCTTTTTCCATGAGACTAATAAATATGTTTTAATTTAAGAAAATCCAGTTTTAAATATTTTTTTTCCTGAATTAGTCTTTGTATGCAAAAAATTGTTCATTATTGACAGAGACAAAACATTCTAATGAGTGATGGAATTTTTGCTCTCCATCTAAATCATGTTAATATATAACACAAAACATTATTGTCCTGTTTCATATAGAAACTGCAAGTTTATTTTGTTTGAAACATGGAGAAATAAACTCCTGTTTTGACCTTCTCTTTGTTGTTCTAGCTGTGTGTCATTGACACTGGCATGACTTGCCATGGGAAGGTGTAATGAGGCAAGACTGGGATTGTAACAATTATTAACCTACAAATACGCTATGGCAAAGTCAAGGCAAGCCAGAGCGACACTTCTAAACATCTCAGGAAAGAATACTTGTGTTTGGATTACTCATTTTATTAGTTTGTTTTGATGAATATGGGAGAAATTAATAACTTTTAAATATAAAGAGTGACCTAATGTCATTAATTGGGCATTTCACATGGGCTGATAGATTGGCCACCACCCCCCCCCCCCCCCCCCCCCCCTTTGGTGGTAATTTATTGAGCTGGGAAAGCTTGAGTTCGGTGTAGCATCTGGTTTTCAGTGATATCCTGCTGGTCTTATCCAATTTTCCAGCTGGGAGCATGAGGCACAGGGAGGTCGAATGACTTGCCTAAAGGTCACCTGGTAGCTCAACTGGGATTATAACTCAAAATCTTTCTGATTTTCCCATCCTTTGCTCACTGGACCACAAAACTCCCTTGATCCTGTCTTCTCAAGCTTGCCTGAGCAGGAAGCAAATGTTTAGGCCTAGAAAAAAAAATCCCAAATTAAATACTGGCCACAATCATTTTTAAAAATGTGTGAAACTTCCCTTGGTATAACTCTTAGGAAATACTTCATTTACATTCTAACACCTGAGAACGTTTCTGACCATGTGAGTGTTATCTCTTTCCAAGGGGTGTCCTTGGGAAAGTCCACACCTATTGCTGTTTGGATGCTACTTTGGCCGAAAGATTTTAGGAACTCCAACAATTTGATGCTTGTGGTAGGAGAATACAACCACTTGTATATATAATGGACCTTGCTTATATTATACTCAGGAACAGGGCACTTGACTCCATCAAGTGCTGTAAACTACCTAGCTCATCCTGTAGTAGAATTCTGAGGCTTCCTCCTCCCTCAACCTGCAGATTCTCCCCATGATTTCATCATGGCTTGCCTGGCAACTTTTCATCATTCAGGTCTTAGCAGAAATGATACCTTCTCAGAGTGAGACTTGCTCTAACCTCCTAATGTAATGGCTTTCATTGTCTCATGGCCCCATTTTTTTCTTCATTATATTTATTGGCATTTACAATTATCATTGATTTCATCTTAAAAACTCTCCATGTCCTAACTCTGAGTGTAGAAGTCTGTCTGTCTTGCTGTTCAGCATATCCTAGACAATGTTTGACATATAAAAGAAGCTCAATAAACACTTTTTGAAAGAATGAATAGCCATTCTTGGTAAAAGAAGGGCTCTCTTCTCCTTGTTTTTATTATCATTCAAGGAGTTTCAAAAGGGATGCCCATGGGGTAGTGAGGGTGGATGGAGATGACCCTCAGCCAGCCAGCCAGATCAGGTGAATTAACCTTGGAGGTCAACAGGATGACTGATGACAGCTGTCCCTGTCACATCACCCTCTCATCCATAGCTTCAGCCTTGGAATTGCCCTTAGGCTTGGCTTGTGACTGGTGGTGGAAAATCAGTCTTGTTATATTTATAGTCACACTTCATTTTTGATCTAAATTTGCACTGCCCACCTTCATCACCTATCTCATTTATACAATTGATAATAATGATTGGTCACTTCCAAAAGCCAAATCCATATTCACAGGCTGACTAATATGCAGAATATAGAAGAAAGTATCCCAACACCTGAACAGGAATTTCCTGGTTTTGTATTAATAGATGTAATATGTTGTAATCTCCCATAGTGATACCTTTAAATAAATCTCTTGCTAAAATATTTAAGGTTGTCAATGTTTTTAAGAAGTCAGCCAGATTGTATTCCAGACTTGCGTGATATATACTAAATTATGACTTTTTAGGGGAAATAAAACTGTATGTACATATATTCCTGCTGCTGGTGATTCTACACAAAAGCTGCTCTGCATATAACCTGATAGTCTGGTCATCATTTTATAGATCAGAAGATAGGACCGCGGAGTGACTTTCTCAAGAGAGGCTTCTGTGTTATTCTGGCATCCCAGTGAGTGCTTACTGCAGGCATTAAGGAAAAAAGTCCCAAGCACCTGTTTACCCCATCTGCCTTGCTATGAGAAGTCATTTCTGTAGGAACTGGCAATTTTGCCAACAACATGGAAACTATAGAAAGTCACTGCATGATGGTCTGTGTGATTGTGTTGGAGAATTGGATAGCAGTGATCTCTGGCAGTGAGCAGTTTCCCTTTCACTTGGCAAGGAGTCCTCTGGGGACCTTTTGAGGTTAATGGAGAAAGGCAGAGTGACATAAAGCACCTGTGGTACCATTCTTTGTGACTTTAGTTGCTCTTATAAAAACTACTACTGCATGGTTTCATTGATTCAATGTCAACGTTCTGACCAGCTTGATTATAAGATGTCTAGTTCAGAGATATGAATGTGCAGTTGTTACAATCACAAAACTTCTAACTCCTATGACAATTTATAACTGTCTGGTTGAGTGAAGTCGAGCTCCTAATTCATGTTATTAATAAACGAAAGCATCTAATCAACAATTAGAACTAAAATGAATATTGAAATTAACTTTTCTTTGTATATTTCAAGACAGACACCTGAAATGTTCTTAAATTCTTGGTTCCCCAGACAGACTACACCCCTTTGTCTTGTGAAGTGTGGTGAAAAACTTGTTGGCTTTTTGAGTGATCCAGTCATTATCTTGGCTTCCAACAATTATTTTGTTTTTATCATTAAGAAAAAATTAGACTGTGCTCACACTCATTCTGGAAAAGTCAGAAAGCTTTCATTGGTAGGGTTGGTATTGAGAAAAAATAATGTTTCATTAAGGTATTTATTTTAAGCCAACAAAAATGTGATCTTTTCTTCTTTTATTATAACTTATATTAAGGCACCACCCAATATTCCAGGTCCCCAGAGAGTCAGACAATTTGTGTCACTAAACTGATGCTGGGAAACCAAACTGGGGATTATTTTAAGACAGAGGCAAATGTCTGTATTTGGAAAATAAACCCCAGACACAGTTCAATCAGGACACGCTGATAAGTGTAGTACAGCTTCAAAAGAAAGGAAGCAGATTTCTTAAGACTGTTTTCCTAATATCATCACTTAGAGTTTGCACTTTGGTCATTTCTTTCTGAGAGATGGCCCTGTGTCATCCTTCAATCTTTTTGTAGAAATGACTTTGGAGAAGGAATTGATAACTTATTTCATATAGTTGACAATGATCTTTTCCTTTTTATTCAAATAAATGATTCTGTAGACCTATTTCCTATTATTGATCATGTTGACATTAGAAGGACTCTAAAGATGGGAGAAAGTTTTTGAATAGAGCTACTGAATGACTGCCAAGTCATAACATCAAGAATGTGCGCTCAGCCCGTGCCTGATTGATGTTTTGCAACACATTGTGTGACATCATGGGAAAATTTTCATTTTTATTGCCTTTAGGAGTAAACAACCTGATTCCTTGGGATGTACTTTGCACTATCTTTTTCTGTAAAGAAACATTTTTTATTTTGTCCCCAGGAAAGACTGCTTTAGAGTTGCTTAATTTTATGAGGAATAATCAGAGGATATGACAGGAAAAAAAATAAGAAAAAATGAGATTCCTTCTGATCTGATTCTTCAGTCATTTATTCATTCAACAATATGTACTGATTGCCTACTATGTTAAAGTGCAACATAGAGTATTATTTTACTTAGATAACAAGTAGTGGATGTAGAAGTTGTATGATGATTCCATTCTCTTGTGGAAGTAGAACTAACAACAATTATGGTATAGTTATTGTGATGGTCTGAATGTATCCCCCAAATTCATATATTGAAATATAATTTCCAATGTGACAATAATAAAAGATAGGGCCTTTGGAAGGTGATTAAGTCATGAGGGCAGACCCTGTATGAATGGAAATGGTGCTTTTATAAAAGAGATGTAAGGGAGCTATTTACCGCTTCTGCCCCTTTTGCTCTTCTGCCTTTAGCCATGTGAGACACAATGTTTGCCCTTCTGGAGGGCCTAGCACAAGACACCATCTTGGAATTGGAGACCAGAGCCCTCACAAGACACTGAGACTAACGTTACCTTTATATTGGACTTCACAGCCTCTAGAATTGTGAGAAATAAAGTTATATCTATCATAAATTACTAAGTGTTAGGTATTTTGTTATAGCGGCACAAATGAACTGACGGATTACATCCAGGATTTTAATTTGCAGTGGTTCCCATTTCTAGCCCCAAACTTGGCATCTTATGAAATAGAATGAATGGATACCATTTCCAGGGAGGAGAAAAGTACAGATTCTGTAGTGTCAAGATGACTCTGATAATTGACACTCTTTGCTCCAGATTCCTATGTAGAAAGAGTGAAGTGGGAAATACATTGGCCATACAATTTTATGTATCTTCACAGGCAAAAATAATAATAATAAGGAAAGAGGTCCTCTACTTTTTAAATATCTTGAAATGTCAAGAAAGAGAGAGACATCTGAAAGGCACAGAAAAAGCGGGTGGGTAGGAGAGAAACTCAAACATTAATGGGGAATAGAATTTCTCTTGCACTGTCCACAATACATATGTTTGTTAAAAAGCAAGAGGCGGGGAAGACATGCATGCCTGATGTTGAAGAAAAGCCTATTTGTGCCTTACACACTGGAGAAATTGTTCAGGAATAGTTCATCCATGTGAAAATATGACCCATGTCATTTTGCCAGAGTCATTAAGACACTGAGCTGCTGAGTAAGGTCTGATTGGGTAAATTCAAGATCCTGGGGGTGTACATACTTCCTAGTGCCCAGTTTTTCTAAGATGCAAAAAAAAAAAAAATGTCAGTGGAAATAAGGTTATGGAGTGCCACTTGCGTGGGTGAGACAGGGTCTCAATAGGGTGGGAACCAGCCGGATCTCAGACATGGCCCATTCTTTCAGATTCTTCACCATTTTCTTAGTGGGCAAAATGAGAAATAGAGAATAAATACTCGGCACCAGTAGCAAGAAGAGAACAGTGGTATTTACAGATGGGAAAGAGGGAAAGGTTACAAATCATTTGTGACATGAATTTCCCATTATCTTTTGACTATTGTCATATTCATGTTTCATAAGCTCCAAAACTGTCTGGAGATAAAATTCAGATCATTTGTTATAAAAAGAAATGGCTTTTTAGAGGAGCTTAGAGGACATGAAAGCTACGTTTGAATGAATAAATATTCAAAGGCTGGCAATAAACATTGAATAATGGACAAGTATCTCTTTAATACTATGGAGAATTGCAGGAAGTTTGAGGACATCCTACAAGAATTCAAGATAACTAATTGAAAAACAAATAAAATAACTTCTCATTTAGCAGTTTTGGTTTTAACTAGATTAGGATAAATGACGAGTTCCGTCTCAGTGTTAATTTTTTAATAGTTGAATTGACATTTGTGATGGGCAGGCTTATTGTTAGTGTCCCAGGCTCGCTCTTTTGCAAGAGAGTGATACAGCAATCATGTACTTCATTCAGCAAATACAAACAAAATCTATAATAAACCAGACCTTTAGTCCCTTGGGACCTCAGTTTCCTTATAGACAAATTAATGGTGTGTGACTAGTTGATTTCCAAAGTTTGTTCTTTGAATTATGTAATGTTTTCCACCTTCAACTTTTCATTAAAGGGGTTTTATAATTTGGATTCAGGTCTTGGAACTATTTCTATTTCTAAAAAATATATGTAAAATAGTCCCATTATCATTGTAATACTATCCTAGTTTGTGAGAGAAGAAAAATCCCTGGGTCTGCTAACTATAGAGTTTCCAGAGTTTTTAATGTTTTAATGTAATGACAACTTACTTCTTTATCTGGAAAGGAATTGGGCAGTGTGGATCTGGCATTCAACCTAGGTGGACCATTCAGTTTTAGTGTGACAGTTTCTAAAATGCCCCCTAACTTAAAGGCAGAGGATTTATTTTAAAGGATCCCTTTGAAAGAGATATATCTTTCTGCTTTTCTGCCATACGGTCTGCAGGCATGCTTCAAGCTATTTAGATTAAACAGCTTGAAAACTCCTAGTTATAAAAGATATATTTTTTTTGTCAAGAGCCAAGATGTGGTTTTCAAATCAAATTGGCAGGTACTTACAGACCTATGGCTCTGAGCGAAGGAGTGGAAACATGAGACTCTTGTAAAGATCTCACCACCATTAAGAAGTTTCTTTAGAGACTCTGGTATCAGCCCACTGATAAAATGTCATAAAATAACTGCCATCCCCACCTTTTATAGGAGAAACCCTTGGATTAGCCAGAGCTGCTGGATTCTAATAAGGAAATGTGTGTTTAAAAGATGAATTAAAGGAAAAATATGACCTTCAGGTTACTCTGGTCTGTTGATGGGGTCAGGGGAAGGAAGGTTCAAAACCTCGTAGGAGAGGGGTCAGTCTGACACTGGATGCAAAAGTTCAGGAGTCTGCATTATAAATAATATAAGTAGGAAATGAGTGTTTACCCCTCTCTAATGTTAGCAAACTGGAAGGATAAGATGGCTTCCTTTTGACGCGAAAAAGATCTAAATGTGAGATGCTATTTTAAACAATGAACAGCTGTTTCATCTTGAACTAAAATGAACAAAGAAAACACCATCAGATCTACATAGAATATATTGTGGTTTCCCGTGTGTGTGTGTGTGTGTGTGTGTGTGTGTGTGTGTGTGTGTGTGTG
>NW_022436973.1:15169954-15170783 GCF_009761245.1 Sapajus apella | reverse complement strand
TGTGTGTGTGTGTGTGTGTGTGTGTGTGTGTGTGTGTGTGTGTGTGTTCCCCTCTTTTTTTTTTTACTTAGGATAATTGAACTGTCATTTTATCCTGAATGTTTTCTTTTCCAACCATGGACATGAAAAGTTAAAGTATTGGAGAATTTCCTTTTCATCATTTTGAACAAAAACAACTTTTCATTGCTTTAACATGGATTGTTTTCTTTGTTAATCCAACAGAGATTAATGCTTGGAATGCTAAAGTGTGTACTTAAGGGGAAAATCATGATGGTCCATGGGTAATATATTTTAGGTGGGACTAAAGCAACAGAGTGGCATTCTATCATAGTCTAAGAGATTTTCCCTGCTCTGGAGAACAGCTGGAAACATAAAGGTAGCTTAAGTCACCGACTTAAGAGATTTCGATTATCCAGTTAATGCCTGGGAACACTAACATTGCATTTACAGAAAAATTTAGGCACTTATGTTTAGATGTTAAGAAAATGAACTTCTAATTTTCAGAGCAAACTTTTTGGAAATTTAACTCAGAACACCTCTTAGATTGATATGTAAGTTGTTATAAATGTGCGTTCATATATAAAATTATTTGTCTTGGTTTGAATTTTGTACTGGAAGTTTGCTGAGGCTGAAAGCATAGAACAAAATTTTATGTATTTAATGAGTATCAGGTTTATTTACTGTTAATTATCCATAGATATTTATGTTTGCCATCTCAAACCTAATATTTGGAAAAAAGTAAAAATGAATTACATTAAATTTTATTCTTCCGGGTAAGAAAATACATACACACACACACACACACACACACACACACACACACACACAC
>NW_022436973.1:15105741-15169944 GCF_009761245.1 Sapajus apella | reverse complement strand
ACACACACACACACACACACACACACACACACACACACACACTCACTCTCTCTCTCTCTCTCTGTCTCTCTCTCTCTCTCTGTTAGTTCATTTTACCTGGAAAACTATTCCATTAAGTAAGCAAGGGAACATACTCAAAAGTTTATTTACTTACCTGTTTCTAAAAGGCTGGCACATCAGATTGTGGCCTTTTGTGGCCTTATTTTTTTAATTTGAAGGAACTATTTATCTCTTTTTGGTTATATAGCTGCAGAAAGTATGTCTGCTATTTTAGACTGCTTTTAGCTCTCTTTTTAACTTGTGACACACAATTTTAGTTAACTTTTCCTGAGGCCTACGTCTTTCTAATTTTTGTTTTTGATATAAAAGATTAAGTTCTTTAAGAACAGGAAATTCTAGGCCAGAAACTGGTAGCTTTCTTCAGATACAGATCTAAGGATACTAACATCTTGTAAAACTTTAGAAAAAGAAGAAAGAAGGAAAAAATTGTGCATGATTTTCTTTTTTAATCCAGACTTGGTTATAGAGCACATTCATAAATTGTCCTGTCAACCTCTGGGACATGAGTTCAACTCCAATTGGTTTAATGGCCACAAATGTTTCCCTAGAAGAATTCCGGATTTCTGGGTGGAGGAAAGAATGTCAGGGATTCTCAGGCCAGGTTGAGAATCACCCCCCTCCCCCAAAGGTGGTCTTGGGCGGTAATCACACCCTGCTGATAGGATTTGGCAGTTAAAATAGATGGAGGTCAGCCTGTCATTTTGTCTATTTAAATAAGTCACTTGTGATTAAGGATAAGCAGCAAGTTTTCCTTTTTTTTCCCTCTCTCACTTTTGAAACCTTTACTTGCGCCTCTTTCTCTGGTGTTTCTCTTCTTGGTTATTTCTCACTTTCATCCTCTTTTCCTCTTATATGAAAATTCTTTGTGTTTCTTTTACCCCATTTCCCACTTGGAGATAAGGAGTAGGGGACCAAATACAGAGAGCAAAGCTTGGTATTCAGACTGAGACTTTTACAGTACCATTAGATATTTTGTGACATGCAGAGAGAGTCTAAATTTAGGAGTCTTTGCCATTTCCTTCTTTGCTAAGATAAGTCACTAGCATCTACATTATGTAATCAAGTTCATGGTAATTTCTCCATTTGTTTGGGCCCTTTGGTAGACAGCCTTATTTTAAAATTAACTGATGTATAATTTTGTGCAAATATCCATGAGGGCTACATTTGCTTTTAGGATTTTTCTTGACTACAGTGAATCTTCATGTGATCATGTACCTTTTCAAAACTATAATGGCTGTTACACAAAGTGGAATCAATGGTGTATAAGTCTTTGCATCTACCAAGCACTTTGCTGAAATTGTTTGCCAAATATTACCCTGAAATCCTGTTTCTCTTTCTCAGAGGTTTAGCATTCAGTGATTTTCCACATCTTGACTCTTCCTGCTACCTGGGAAGTATTGAAGGGAAGGCTTTCAAAAAGGCAACAACACCTTGTTGAGTGAAAGTGAACTTGAAGTAAATCCAACCACCTCTTGGGCTCTGTCACATCCTCTGTTCACTTTTTTCTCTATTCATTTCTGAAACGTCTGGCTTTGTACCGGTTTAATCTGATGGTGCTAACCTCAGCTACATTCTGTAATTCTTGCTTCCTGCCTTTGGGCAAGAATCTCAGGACATGTAAAATGTGCTAGCCGGGAAATGCCAAAGGGTTAGAACTACTGGGGCAACGCTTAACCAATGGCAGACAAGAGTTAGGGCATCATTTGGGCAGATGATTCTGGAGCTCATTCTACAGGACTCTTCAAGATTTCCCAATGGGGTTGAGCCCCAGTTGGTCACAGTAGTGATCTAAATGCATTGTAAATCAGGATTTCCAAGTCTTCTGTTCCTATTCTTGGTTTCATTTCCTCAAATACAAAATTTGCACAAAGCTCTAGTCTCAGACTCTTCTTTCTAGGAGAACTTGGCCTTGAATAAAACAAAGAAAAATAAAACCCTAACTGATCTTCCTTCGAATGTGATTTGCTGCCTCATATTACGGTTAATTAAGTATACGTTTATCTTTCCTAAGAAAAAAGTTTGCTGCTTAAAGTTGGGGACAAATAGGGTCAAGCTGCTGCTTTATGGGAAGCTCTCTGCTGGGACTGAGGGATACAATGTTGAAAGGGAAGATGCCACTGCTGTCTAGTGTTTGTACTCTTTGGATATGTCATTACAGAGGTTCAACAAATTGTATTCAAAAGCAGCCAAATGATATTTCTTAAAATCACATGTAATTCCTTTGGTTAACAATATTATACCTGTGTTTGTCACAGGACACTATAAATAACGTTTTACAGAAAGCATCTAGGTGCTGTGGGAATCAAAACGAAAGCCAAGAGATAAAACCCACCAGGGCAAGGTTTCTCCAGATGTTTTGAATGACATTTAACTTGAAGCTAAAAACCTGGATTGACAGGAAAAAGAGAAAGGCATCTCATGGACAGAGAATGAGGAGAGAGAACGCTTGTGGTTCTGTACTGTGAATACCTGAGTACTGATGCATGCAGCCACTCTTCCCTAACTAGATCCTACAGACAGTAACATCCTATGAGTGATTGATAAGGGATAAGTGTTCCACAAAAAATAAAGTTTGGGAATTAAATAAATTTGAGAAAAGTTGCAAATTACATTCAGAATTTAGAGATTCTCAGCACATATTGCCACAGTAAATATTCCTGAGAAATACTGCCATGAAAAAAAATAAACCCCAGAAAACTAAGTCTGTGGAACTGAGTATTAGTATTTTCAAAACTATTCTGACTATAACATCTTTTGCCACTGGGATGTTGTTCAGTTGTCTTGAGGCACATTGGTATTCTAGAAAGTGGATTTTAGAAAATTCTGGAAGACAGCAAGCAGTCCTGCCAAATTTAGCAAGGATAGCGGATGGGGCATGGGAATGGGGGAGAATGTCAAATACTACAGAGATGCATTTGGGTTTGACATGTCAAGCAATCAGATGCTACTGTGTCACTCCAGGAGAAGGCAGAGAGAAATCCCTATTTCTTGTAAGAGAATTTAACAACCAAAATCACTCTTCCAAATTTATATTGGCATTTTCATAGTAAAAACTGAATAATAATATATCTCTTACAGAGTTATTGTCATGTTAAAGATAATAATAAAATGTCAAGGATGGAGAAATTATTCAAAAAGTTACTGGTATAATTATTGTTACTCTACAGTACTCCTCCACTTCTTATTAGTATCAGAATATTGCTTTGAAAGCTTCCTCAGTCTTCTGAAATTGTATGAACTTTTCTCCAATGTTTCCTGTTGGGCTAAAGGAGACACTTGTGGTGATTATTGGATTATGGAACTTTACTAAACATTTGCTAAATAAATAAATGCATGAGTTAATATTCTTCTAACTGGGGATGTCAGACATGAAATCATGTTCTTTGCCATGAAAATTTTGTCCTTATAGTATAGATAGACAAATTAAAAATAAAGAAAGACTCATCTCTCTGCATTTTGTTGACAGATTAGATTTAGACCCAAACACACTGTTTCTTAATTTTTTTTTTTTAGCAGACATATAAGGTGGGAATCCAATAGTGAACTTTCCTGTTTGAAATCTGAATCACCTTTGATATATTTTGTTAAGGGGCAGATTTAATTTATCCTTTTTATAATACATTGTAATAAAATCTTTTATTCTAAAATATTTCTTACTAGAAAACTTAAATTTACAAAATAAGGACTATTTTTCCCATATCAACATCAAACAACAAAAATAGAATTCTAAAATGTTTTTTCTTTCTTTCTTTCTTTGTTTTTTTTTTTTGTTTGTTTGTTTGTTTTGTTTTGTTTTTTGATTAATGCCTTGTCAGGCTTTAATATAGATCAGGCCTGGAAGGAATGTTTTGCCAGGGGATATGTAAGTTGTGATCTTGTTGTGTGTTATATGCTTTTTCATATGAAGACTTACTTGGAGAATGGTTTTAAAAGAAACACAAGATTTATATTGTAGTCCATGCAATCTGAATTGTGCCTTATAAGGCATGTATGACCATGTAATCACTCAGTACCTTTCTTGAAGGGACATCTTCTCTTGGGATGAATATTTTATAAAAAGGACACAGAGCCTCATGATTATTTTGGTTCATTGAAGCATATTTCTCTAAGAGTACAAGAATGAATTAGACCACAGAAACAAACACATTCTTGTTTCAAAATTTGGCTATCAGTATATCTTTATGTTTAAATACTCTTTGTCCATGTACTATAATTTCTAATTCTTACAACCCTAAAGGAACAAAAAGTAATTCCTTCTATTTATGAGTTATTTTAGAGTTTATGAGGCATTTTTATACACTTTGCCTTTGTTAAGGTGTTTAGTGAATTATTTTCACATTTTTGAGAATATGGTATTTAGCTTAAAAACATTAAATAAACATTAAATGCAATAACCAAAAAAATCAACACAAGTGTTTTATAAACCACAATGGTGCCTAATTCCCCACTTTCACGGTTGTTCCCAGAATGCCCTCCAACCCCTCCTTCATCCTTGCAAACAGAGAGAATGTCATTTCTAGATATTTGGAGTCAGCTTTCAAGAGAGAGATTTAAGGTTGAAAAGTGACATAGCATGGGTTTAGGGCAGGATCTTTTCCTTGCCATTTTCCTGTTTGAGTATAGACTAATTTCTGAAAAAAAACCTAACTGATTAAGATATGATGTAATTCTTAGAACATTATTTGCTCTCTTTTAATTTACTATATGTAGTAGGCACATAGAAGAAGAAATGCTGGATTTTAACGTTAGCTATTTGCAAAATTTTCTAAGTGTTTTAGTCTACATTGTTCTTTAAATACATACACAAAAATACAAACACACATGCGCAACAAGAAAGGAAAAGAAAACAGCCTGACAATTTCTTATGATGAAGAACAGATTAAAGCCAGCCAATTTGTAATGTTATTATGCTTGGGAATTTTCAAAGGGAAGAGCCAGGTGTCTAAAGACTGCAATTGGAGCATCTTATTGATATTAAATGTATCTCTTATTGCACATTTGTATGCTAAAATAAGAAAAATATGTCTAGGGCAAGAAATGAACCTTCTACATAGGTTGCTTTACGTGTGCAAAACTTAATTTTTCAACCAAAATTTCCAAAGTATTTTAACAGGCGAATTTACTATTCTTCAACTTAATGGTAGCCACATGGCTGAAATCCTTTTGAAAGTGGGTATCATGCTTGATATTTATCTAGCATATTATATGACTTAGAGCTCTTTGACAAATACATTGAATCTTATTGTCCCAGCTGATTTGCTGGGAGAAAAAGAAAAGTGGAAGAGATTGGTATCAGGAGAGAAAGTCTAGTATTCAATGACAGAATTGGTCTCTAATCTGACAGAACAACATCATTAAAATTTGAGAAGGCACTTTAGATCCTACAATAATCAGCAACCCAAAGGCAGAAGAAGGCTAAAAATAGGGACAGATAATTAACAGTCTAAAAATAGACTTGGCTAGTCATATGGAAGTCATTAGAGTCTAGAGGTTAAAGGGGCTGAGGAGGATAAAAAGCAAATCAAATATTATTGCATATTAAACATACTACCCATAAATATAGTCAGTAAATGCTTTACAGAGTTCAGCTCAATCCAGTACAATTTTATATAAGAAAAATATTAAAGTGCAAATTGTCATTTCCTAATGATCAAAGAATTTTTCTTAGAAAGGTACGTTTGGCTTTCATCCAAAAGGCTTCCTTTGGTTTAAGATATGCCTGTCAGGCTATGTATATGATGGGGATTCTTTCTTTCACAAAAGAAAAATAGAGTGATTTTTTATATCACTTTTTTAGGATAAATACGAGTACTTTCAACATAAATAACATTTCCCAAGAACAAGTAATTATGCAAAAAACGTTATTGCCAACAAAGATGTACCTAGTTCATGGATCCAATAGGTTACAAAAGGTTCCACAATTTTTTTTTGTAATATGAAAGCTATCAATGTGTGTGTGATTTCCTTCATTTTTATTGTTAATGTAAGAAGATGTAGGAAATATTGTTACTATTACTGTCAGTGGGGAATTACTCTCATGGTTATAGATTTTCTAGGCTTTTCATATGTTAGCAACATTTCCTGGAAGACTGTGAGAACTGTTCAAAGAACATATCCTGGAAGGCTATGAGAACTGTGCAAAGAACACGAGTGTCCTGTCTGAGGCTGAGATTGGGATTGGGAAATAGACTGTGCCTTGTATCAGCTTTATGACTTTAGCCAAGACATTGATTTACCTGTCAGAGCCTCTTAGGGTTCATCTGCAAAATGGAAATAATAGTTTTGTGGTATTTACATTGGTTATTGTAAATATCTTATGAGAAAATGAACATAGAATATTTTTGAACACTGGCTCTTGGTACATGACATTTGCCTAATGGATGATAGTAGATACTATTATTGCTATTTATCAATTCATCTAGTTAAACATAAACTCTTAGGATATTCATAAGACAGATATGACAAAGATGCATTAAAAAAACTTGAAACTTCATAGATAAGAACAATTGTGCTCTTTCTAATTTCTATCCCTTCCATTCAAATTTCAAGAATATTTCTCAGCTCTCCCTATTTGTTTTATTTAATTTTTATTTTCTTAAATAAGGTTATTCCATTAAAATTTATTTTTTTGTTCTTCTACTAACAGAAGTACCCTCTATGCCAAATAATAACCCTCATGTGTGTATTGATTTTATTTGCCCAACTCATATGCATATGATTGCTTCTGATTTGTGAATAGATAATAAAATTTTAAAAATTATAAAAATGAATACAAAAATCAATTTTTCATAATTTTTTTAAAACCATGTTACTTAAATCTTTTTTTGATTTTTTCCGTTATATTTACTATATGGTTGTTATTTGTGAATATGGAAGTATCATGTTCCAAATAACAAGTAACTATCTTACTCAATTAAATTTTCTGTTGAATCTTTGAGGAATCTTTCAAATGTCACAATATTTGATAATTGGGATAACCTTCTTTCCTTTTTGTCTACATTTTTATACTGCTCATTTTTCTGTTGTCTAATTATATTGTCTAGTACCTCTAGTAGAATGTTAAACTCTAATGGTAGTAACAGACATCATTTTTTTTTTTCTGGCATCTTTGGGAATATCTCTCAACATTAAGTATAATGCTAAGATAATATAGTTTATTAGGCTAGACAAGTATCCACCTATTGCTATTTTTTAATGCATTTATCAGAAGAGATTTTAAATTGTGTTGATTTTTAATGTGGTAATTTTTATTTTTAGAACTATTAATATGGTGGATTATATTAATTATACATTTAAGTGACTTCTTAAAAGTCAGAATCTGGTATGTAATTATATATAAAATTAACTCATAGTACTTGACTTTTGGAAGCTTGTCTGTGCTTGAAAAAAATCTGTATCAATTTAATTTGACATTTTTATTAAGTTATAGCAAAATCATTTTTTTGTCTGAATATTTTATCAACAGAAACATCAAGTAAATTTACTATATAAAATAATGTAGCTTTATAAAATATTATTGTTTTTGTATTTTTCTCTTATGTTTTTTTAATATATTTACATGATTCAAAAATGAAGAAATTAAAGATACATACTGAAAGTCTCATTTCCTCCTCTGCCTCATCTTCTCAGAGCTCACTCTTGGCCTTTTCACAGGTACCACTGCTTCCAGGTTTTGTATAACCTTCCCATGTGTACACACATGTACAGACAAATATGAATAAAGATTCTCCCCTGTTTATACAACAGAAGAGTATGCAAATTTCCTGCACCTTGCTTTTTCATTAGCAATATAGCCTCAAGAACATTTCATCTCAATAGATATAAAAATTCCTCATTCTTTTTTATAGTTGCATATCATTCCATTATATAGTATAATTTTTACCATTTTCCTATTAGTGGACATTTAGAATGCTCCCAACATTTCTAAATTACAATGTTGAAATGAATAGTCTCCAGAAATCAAAAGCTGTATTGATAAAGCTGATAACCACCTTTTTTTTTTTTTGCCTTGAAGGAGGGATTGTAAATTGATGCAATAGTTATCAAATTACAAATGCTAGTTCTCTTTAATCCAAGAAATCCACTTCTGAAAAGAGATTCTCTTTTCTCTACAGGTTTCAGTGATGCTTGGGTTAAAAATCAGAAAGAGATTCCTGCTTTAGTTCTTGAACTCCATTTATATGAGGAAATTTATTCTGAAGACTTTAAAGAACATGATAAATGCTTATTAGGAGATCCATTTAGTAATATGCCAACCTTCTGAGACCCCTCCAAGCATCAGGATTTGAGTTTTTAAATCTTATGTTGTCATCAGGAATATATTTCTATTTTTAACCAAATAATTTTAGATCTATAAACCTTGTAATGTCAAGTGCTTTCTCTCAGATTCATACTCAGATAATTTCCATTATACTTTTCCCTTCCACCACCTCATTTATAGGCCTCACTTTGATTTTTTTTCCCTTGGAAAAAGATCATTCTTTTAACAAAAAAATTATCTTATCTTCTTCTTTTTTTTTTTATTGTACTTTAGGTTCTGGGATACATGTGCTGATCATGCGGGGTTGTTGCATAGGTACATACATGGCAAGGTGGTTTGCTGCCTCCATCCCCCATCACCTATATCTGGCATTTCTCCCCATGTTATCTCTCCCCAACCTCCCCACCCACTGCTGTCCCTTCCCTATCCCCCTCAACAGACCCCAGTGTGTGATGCTCCCCTCCCTGTGTCCATGTGTTCTCATTGATATGAAATTCTAGGTTGAAAGTTCTTTTCGTTAAGTACATTGAATATTGGCCCCCACTCTCTTCTGGCTTGTAGGGTTTCTGGTGAGAGATCGCTGTGAGTCTGATGGACTTCCATTTGTGGGTAACCCGACCTTTCTCTCTGGTTGCCCTTAGCATTTTTTCCTTCATTTCAACCTCGGTGAATCTGATGATTATATGCCTTGGGGTTGCTCTTCTTGAGAAATATCTTTGTGGTGTTCTCTGTATTTCCTGGACTTGAATGTTGGCCTGCCTTTCTAGGTTGGGGAAGTTCTCCTGGATAATATCCTGAAGAGTGTTTTCCAGCTTGGATTCATTCTCCCTGTCACATTCAGGTACACATATCAAATGTAGATTAGGTCTTTTCACATAATCCCATATTTCTTGGAGGCTTTGTTCATTTATTTTCACTCTTTTTTCTCTAATGTTGCCTTCTTGTTTTATTTCATTGAGTTGATCTTCAATCTCTGATATCCTTTCTTCTGCTTTGTTGATTTGGCTATTGAAATTTGTGTATGCTTTGAGAAGTTCTCCTGTTGTGTTTTTCAGCTCCATTACATCATTTATGCTTTTCTCTAAGTTGGTTATTCTAGTTAGCGTTTCGTCTAACCTCTTTTCAAGATTCTTAGTTTCTTTGCATTGGGTTAAAACATATTCTTTTAGCTCAGAGAAGTTTGTTATTATCTACCTTCTGAAGCTTGCTTCTGTCAGTTCATCAGACTTATTCTCCATCCAGCTTTGCTCACTTCTGCTGAGGAGTTGTGATCCCTTGGAGGAGGAGAGGTGTTCTGGTTTTTGGTGTTTTCATCCTTTTTGTGCTGGTTTTTTCCCATCTTCATAGATTTATCTACCTGTGGTCTTTATAGTTGGGACTTTCGGATGGGGTCTCTGAGTGGACATCCTTTTTGTTGACGTTGAAGCTATTTCTTTCTGTTTTTTAGTTTTCCTTCTAACAGGCCTCTCTGCTGTAGGACTGCCGGAGGTCCACTCCAGACCCTACTTGCCTGGGAATCACCCATGGGGGCTACAGAAACAGTAAGGGTTGCTGCCAGTTTCTTCTTCTGTTATCTTCATCCCAGAAGGGTACCTGCCAGATGTCAGCCAGAGTTTTCCTTCATGAGGTGCCTCTTTGGATCTATGGTGGTCAGGGAGCCACTTGAGAAGACAGACTATCCCTTATCAGAGTTCAACTGCTGTGCTGGGTGCTCTGTTGTTCTGTTCAGAGCTGCTGGACAGGTATGTTTAAGTCTGCTACAGCAGAACTCATAACTGCCTCTTTTCCCAGGTGCTCTGTCCTGGGAAGGTGGGGCTTTATAAGTTCCTGATGTGCTGCTGCCTTTTTTCAGTGATGCCCTGCCCAGCAAGGAGGTAGTCTAGTCACAGTCTACCAGCAGAGGTGTTGCTGAGCTGCTGTGGGCTCTGCCCAGCTGCTGTGAAAACTTCCTTGCGGTTTTGGTTACAGTGGTACAGTTAGAACTGCCTCAGTAATGGCGGTCTGCCTCAGTAATGGCAGACTGCCTCGGTAATGGTGGACATCCTCAGTAATGGTGGACTGCCTCAGTAATGGCAGACGCCCTTCTCCCTACAGAGCTGGACCATCCCAGGTCTGGCTGCGCTTGCTGCAAAACTGAATCCAGAGCATTTCAGATTGCTGGTCTTTGTGAAGGTGGGACCCACCGAGCCATATCACCTGGCTTCCTGCTTTCAGCCCCCTCTTTTTCAGTTGAATGGGAGGCTCTATCTCCCAGGCATTCCAAGTGCCAGTTGAAATGGCTGCCCAGATTTGTGTGAGTTTTTGTGCAGAAACCCACAGCAGCAGCTGAATCAGCTGTGCTGGAGACTCGTGGCGCTTTTTGGCCCAGGAATCTCCTGGTCTATGGGCGATAAAAACTGCAGGAGAAGCACAGTATCTGAACTGGAGTGTTGGAGCAGATGGAAAAGCCCCCAGTGGCCTTCGTTGGGTAGGAAGAGGGGTCCTCCGGGGATTGTACTTCTTGGGTGAGGCAGCACCCTACCCTGCCTCGGCTCACCCTTCTTGGGCTACACCCACTGTGCAAATGGTCCCATTGAGATGCACCTGGTACCATGTTTGGAAATGTGGTGATAACTCACCCTCTGCATTGGTCTAGCTGGGAACTGCACTCCAGAGCTGTTCCTATTCAGCTATCTTGGATATCCCCCCCATATCTTCTTATATTTCTTTCCTTCTCTCCCTTCCCACATGATCCCTTGTGCCCCTAGACGAATGGTTATTTTTATCTCTTTGGAGTTCTTTCCTTCATCCTCCTTCATTCCTTAATTTAAAACTGTTATTTGCATTAATTTATAATTAATTTTGTGATATTTCATAGTAATAAGCAAGAGTAGGAGACTTCATCATGAAAATAAATGGCTGCCACCCCCACGATGAACTCTACTAGTTCCATTCCCTTAGAGACTATCTCTTGTAACATTTCTGTTCATGGGTTTCTGGTGGTTACCTCCATAATTTTAAATGATATTCTCATACTACTGTTTTCTGGATGATTAACTTTTGTCTATTTACTTTTTTATGTAAAAGATGAGGGATAAATCCTATATTCCACCTCACTCTTGCCACCCTGCTTCTTCCCAATTTTGATAGCTTTTTAATTTTTATTTATTTCCATTGAATTACTGCATATCTTTAATCTATATTCTTAAAATTCTTTTTATCATTTGAATATTTCTTCAATTCCCTCTATGTATGTTATGTTATCTTTCGTCTTAGCTCTTTCTGACACCTCATTTCCCAATTTCTACTGTCAATCTTCTGGGTGATAGTTGTCAAGTTTGATAACATATATATTCTGTTCTCTTACTATAGTCAAATCTTTCCTGCCTTTTCTGTAAGTTGAGTCTCACAGATGAAAACTAATAACACATGATTATAATGTAAGTATTGTTCATTGTAAATTCAAGTAGTCAATTATAATTACAGTTGTTTCTCTACTGGCTCAAGGTCTTAAACTCATTTGGAATTGCTATTTGGAGAAAGTTTCTAGTACCAAGAGCAAATGCAGTTTCCCTTTTAATTTTAAATTGAGTGCTGTAGCCTATGACACCTCATGAAAAACATTTGGTTTGCTTTTCTAGTGAGATAAATATTTTGTTTCTTTTTCTCCTGCAGTTATTGCTTGCCTTTGATTTTTCTCATTGAGAGAATTATATATCCTGTCATCCAGTCTTCTTGTAGACTAAAATTAAAACTTATCCATGGAGCATGCCCACTGTGAAAGCACAGAGGCCATATATTCTGGTACAAACTAACTGTCTGTATGGCTAATGTTACAAATTCATGCATTGATTTTGATAACACTAGATACTTTTATTTTTCAGAATTATATTTTACATTTCCTCAGGTAGTTGCTGTAATGAATGCTCTTGAGAAACTTTTTTTTTTTTTTTGTATTAGCTATCCTTTCTTCCACTCTAATGCTTACAACAGTTCAAAGTTTCCTATGAGTGTTAATTTGCATCAGTTGATAATGCAGCTTCTAAATGAGATCTGCCTTTGGATTATTATTTAGTTATCTTGATTCCATATGCAGGGAAATGGTCCACTAAAAGTATCAATGAAAATCACTGGTTCAAGGTCTCTAAGTGTAATTCCTGGGTCAATCACAGCCCCCCATCATCCCTATGTAATCTTACCCATGTCCTTTAACATCTCTTGGATTCCTTTTTTGTCTTTTATGTATTTTGGGAGTATTCATTCCTTTCTACTCGCAATACCACTTTGTTCAAGTCTTTGTCTCCTCTTTAGGGCTAGAAGTCAGTCAGCTCTCAACAGACTTCCCTGCTTTCAGAAGTCCCACTCAAACCCACTGAGGCACAACTCTCTCTGGCTTTAGGATACTCAATGACTCTCTAAGACCTTGCAACTAAACTTCAAACTCCTTAGTCTAGTTCTTAAGTTCCTACATGATCCAAGTGCCTAGTGAATAATAAGGCTAAATTTTACTAGATAACTAGATAACTTTAAACTCTTTAAATGCATATTATCTCTTTCCCTTTCCAATCTCACTTATGCTGCTCCCTCTTTTCAAAATGCCTGTTCCCAGTATCTGCCTGATGAAGTCCTCCTTATTTTCAAAGACTTATTTAAGTTTAATAATCTCCATTAAGTTTTTTATGCCTCAAAACAGAAGTTGTATTTCCCTTCCCATGCCTCCTTCTACCACTTCTTAAGATCAGTTCCTTCTTAACAGAGCCCCTTGCACTGCATTCATTTCTATTTGAGTGTTAGGTCTCAAACTGGATGCATCCTCCTTGAGAAAAGGGAGTTTCTATCAATATTATATGTTCCTCAATGAGCCTATTATTGTAGGAACTCCAAAATTATATTGACTATAAGACTGAAGGTATAAAATGACATTAGTCATTCTTACCCTTGCTCACCTTACAGGGGCATGGGTATGCCTTATTGGGAGGCAGAATTACGCAAATTTATGGAGCTATTCTGGGTTGCCATTTAGTTTTGTTTTTTCCTGAGCAGGCAAATGACTGGGCACATAGTGTTCAGGATACATTTGAAAAAAGAAATAGATGAAGCTAGAGCTAGCTTGAACTTCTCCATTTTTTAGTGAAATATGATGCGAGATGTTTCATTCATGTGCCTGAAGAAATAAAGACAAATGAAAGGGCTGACTTAATATAAAGTCAAAATACATTTTATAGCCATATATAAATTCAAACATGAAAGCATTTAGTCATCCGTATTACAGGCTGAAAAGTCCTCCTGGCCTAGCATTAGAAGAAATTGTATGTCTTAATTATCTTGTGGACCTTATTAAAGTTGCAAGCTTGTTCCTCTTTGCTATGTGTACTGACAACCACTTCTCACAGCTCAATAAATAATAATAGCATCGTAATGAGAGATGGGCACTTAGAAGTTTCAGGAGAAAATATCCCATGGGAAGGGGTATGTACACATGGGAATAGAAATTTTCCCTCAGCTGCCAACAAGCTTGGCTATGTGAGCAGACAATATTTTATGTCTTTCAGGGGGTATAGAAAGTTCAAACATTGGCATTGCAGTTGTACGCCTGCAATAATGAAAATTAGATTAGGAATATCTGTAACTATTTTATAAACTGTTGGAAGGTAGAAAAAAACACAAAGGTGTTTAAAGAAATAGACTGGTGGTGCAGGGAAGATAGGAATAGGAAAATGATTTCCTGGTAGTCTTATTTTCAAATTAGCGTAGATTTAAGATTAGTTTATCAAAAACGGGTCATCTAGTCTAATTTCCTTGTTTTGTAGATAGGAGAATGGAGGTGTGATGAAGAAAGTAAGTCATTACTTATACTATTTTGTCACCCAATATACAATTTATAGTAGCGAAAAATAGGCTTTCTATACCAGATAACACCTTTCTTCGACTCCTAGAAGGATCCTATTGCTTGATTATTTAGTTGTGTTTTCTTCATGTCTAGTATCTTTGTTAAAAAAAATAAGTAGTCCTCCCCTTTCTTTCATTCCCAGGGATGGCAAGAATGAAATGACACCATAACCAATTATGCATTAAATATCATTTAGAAGCTAGTACAAAATCAGGGGCCTTTGACCTAGCAACCACTGCCTCACTCTCCCAACCCTGCTTCCCGTCACCCACCCTCCCAGAATCTGTGAATGGAATTCAGGGGATCTGTGGATTAAGATGGGAAAAAATTACATTTTTATCCTGCCAAAAGACAAAATTACAACAAATTTAGTTTAAAGATTTTATTGACTTCTATGTCTGATTCTAGAATCAAGCAATACCTTAGTCTATAAACTAGGAGTGTTTCTGTGAGTTGAACAGAGGAGTTTGGCTTTGTAGACCAAAAAGGGCTAAGGAAAGCAGAAACAGAGAACAAAAAGTGGATTGGTCATTTCAAAATTAATTTCCTTATGCAGGTTAAAGCAGACGGGACTTCCTTATTTGGCCTGCTAAAGCTGGCCTACTGGGAGACTTGGCAATTATCTTTCTCCTGATTTTTTTGTAACGACAGATAAACAACACTGTTTTGTCTCTGTGGAGTGAAACTTCAGCATAGTAGCTCCATTTTGGTTTGGTCTGTTGTGCTTAGCAGCTCTGTCCAAACCAACAGCCTCTTATAAATTTTATTTCACAATGCTTACCCCAAATAGAACATTTCTTTCAGTAATGAATCTGAGCACAAACCACACTACCAGGACGGAGATATCTTCATATTGCAGTAGCGTGGTAGTTAACAGATGCATTTAAACTTATTAGATACCCATTAATTTACTAATAAAAATATTTTTTTACTACATCACACAAATATATTTTTAAAAATTACATTTATAGAATGGACTTTCTTAGAACTCCTGTGTATTTTATCTTATGCCTTAGAAAATATTATTCTTGTGAAAGGTCTTAGGCTTCACCAGTTTGCAAAAACATGGCATAAAAAAGGACTGAAAATTTCTATGCTAAATTATACCTTAAGATGTTTAGCTTTTGTTTATGGCTATTTAAAAAAACTTCTTTCCAACTATGCACCTTTGAAACTAGTTTTGGCAGTGTTTTCTTCTTAATTCAAGCTATTATTCTCATTGACATTGATTTTCTCTGTCAGCATCCATTAGAAAGAGCTTATTTTTTTGTAGACATTTTTGTTAACCACTTCTAAAATAATTAGAATGTTGTTTTTGTCCAGGCATGGTGGTTCACACCTATAATCCTAGCACTTTGGAAGGCTGAGGTGGGAAGAGAGCTTAAGTTTAGGAGTTCAAGACTAGCCTGGGCAATACATGAGACCTTGTCTTTACTAAAAACCAAAACAGTTTGCTAGGTATGGTGGCACGTGCATGTAGTACCAGCTACTGACAAAGCTGAGGCAAGATGATCTCTTGACCCTGGGAGACTGAGGCTGCAGTGAGCTATAATCACACCACTGTACTCAAACCCTGAAACAGAGTGAGACACTCTCAAAAAAAAAAAAAAAAAAAAAAAAAAAAGTTGTTTTCTCCAATGGAAAGGTCATTATATTTTAAAGAATAAATTTAATATATTATCAGAATGTATTTCAAAATTCTAAAGGCTTTTCCTAATTTAACACTGGATTTATTCCCAAACTTCATCAATTATTGGTCAAGATTTGCTGATGCAAAGAGATTAGACATTACTCTTAAATCTGAAAGAAATTATACAAAGACATACAATTTTTTTGCTTTATCCTTAAGTAAATTAAGTAATTTGTAGTTGTTTGTGAATTATTCATAATATCCATATGTATAACAAGGCACCTTAAAACTATGTATTGTTGTTTGAACATAGAATATTTATTTTCTTTATTTGAACAAATAAATGAGTCTAAGGAATTGTTCCTGCCATGAATTGGGATTTAATCATAGCAAATAATATCTAGGACAATATTAATTAAGCATGTAAATGATTTAAAAATTTAGAATAATCTCTCAGATATCAATTCTGTGTCAGGTTGAATTTTTAATGGCTTTCATAGTTTTATCTGTATCTTTCTACAGATCAAACGTCAGGGAGTGGAAAATAAGGGTCACATGACAGAAGCCAAATTGAAATGTGCAAATCAAGCAACACTTAACACACTACTCACTTTTCAACTCCTGATGAGAATGTAGGTTGGGGGGTCTTATAAAATTTTTTCCAACGCAATCCTCTGGAAAAGCAAGGGGTAGCTGCATTTAAGTTTCAGTTTGCAAATAACCCACTAGTGCTTTTTTCTCCTATGGTCACTGCGGGTCTTCTAAACATGTGGTAGCTGTGACACAGTAGTGGCTAAGTGATCACACATCATTACATAGTGCATACGTGATTATTTATGCCTTCTCAACCACAGTGTAAGTTACAAGCAATTATTTTTCTGTCTCCTCAGTGTAATTACACTGTAATCTACAGGGACATGTAATTGCATAGACGGGTTCTGTACTGAATTACGCAGTTCTCGGGGGCTATGTGAGACCCTGGGAGCCTTTTACCAGCTAGCAGCTGGGCGGTCTCTTTGTGTAAACCTGGTGGCCTGAATATGGGTTATGCTGGAGGGAGGTTTGCAACCCAGATGTGATGTTGGGCCACCAAGCAAACTGCCTAAGGGTTAGAGAGCCTGTTTGTTTGATATCCTGACCTCATCAAATGGCCCCTTTACTTCCCATCCTCAGATTATGAAACATCTTTGAAAAAAAAAGGAAGCTCCGACGGAAGCAAAAGTTTTATTGGTGGAAAATTTCTTTACGATTTAGAAATCTTTTGTCATTGTCAGAGTCCATATACTTAATAAGTTCAGAATGCTTTAAAATGTGCAAACCTTTACACTTATATGTGTGCCCAGAGAAAACAACAAATTGGTTTATGTTGACAAAATATGAAATATTACGTTTCTTTTTTTAACAAGGCACAATCAAACATAAAAGCAGCATGTTAAATGCATAGCCTGATGATGTGGTAATTTATTACTATTCGTAGTGTGTTAATCTGGAGAGGAGCAATCTTTAATTGTTAAGTTATTTAGCAGGTGCCTTCTAAGATAGTCACTGAGGTGCCAGAGTTTGTCCAAATGGGAGTCAGAGAAATTCCCAAAGAGACTGTTTTAAAGCTTGGATAATCTAATCTTCTGAGAGGAAAGCAAGAATGACATAGATAAAAATCATTTATTCCTTGTCTCACTGGCTGATCCTCTCCTAGTAGAGTTTAGGTTTTCATTGGCATTCACTACTTGGCTTCATGGTCTATTCAGGTTCATGGCCAGTGTGGGCAAATGCATGTTTTTTATCCTTCTTGTGGGTATGTATATAGATTTCACTACATGCCAGAATTCTTGTAAATTCAAGTGCATTTGTTTGGAACAAGAAGGTCTTCATTTAGGAAGAAGGTCTTTGGGAGAAGTCTGAGGAATTAGAGCTAAAGCAATGATATGTGATTGAAACCTGGAAACAAGACTACAAAATCCTTGCCTCAGACTTGATGAAAACTTTCAACTAAGTGTGTAGTTATATAATTCACTACCAGAACTTTCACATAGATTTAAATTTCTGCAGCTATTTTTCTAGAAGCATTTTGAATAAAAGGAGTATATGATCAATGTAAAAAATAGTCTTCTGCCAAATATAGCTAGTGCTTGACTTAAGACCATGATCGGGACCGCGGACCGGTCGTAACACGATTTGGTCGTAAGTTGAGTAGGCTATATGTACAGTTGAAATGGTGCACGCGGAGATGGTAGTGTTGCCGTCCGCACTGTCGTATGCCCAGCTGGGCAATGTTTGCGCTGCCAGACGCCGAGCAGTCATGGCTAGCAATTGTGGTCTAAAGTCGAATGGTCGTAAGTTGCATAGGTGGTAAGTTGATCAATACCTGTAAGGCTATTTTGAAAAATTGTGTCTCCAGTGGATCTTTATTCAACAAATGAAGCATTTTTTTGTTTTTACTTATGTACATTATTATTTTTTCTTTACTATTCATTTACCTTCTAGTATATTTTTATGATTTATTTGTTTGGGAATAAATATTCATAGGCAGATAAAATGGATGGATTGATGTATAAATATAGTGAAGTATCTTTGTTGAGTTTTATTATAAAACATAAGAGCAATGCTTCTAAATGGCTACGTGTTTCACATATTATATTCTTATGTTCTTAGTTCATTTTCTCTTGCTTATTATGTAATATCTTAAACTGGGTAATTTATTTTTAAAGAGTAGTTCATTTCTTACAGTTATGGAGGCTGAGAAGCCTGAAATTGAGGGGCTGCTTTGGTTAGGTTCTTCTTGCTGATGGGGACTCACTACAGAAGTCTGAGGTGGCACGGGGCATCACATTGTAAGGGAATGGAGCATGTCGGCCTAGGTCTCTTCTCCTCTTCTTATAAAGCCACCTGCCCTACGCCTGGGATATTCCATTAATCCATTAACTCATTAATTCATGAATGGATTGACCCATTCTGTAAGGTAGAGCCTTCATGACCCATCACCCCTTAAAGGGCATACATCTCAGTACTGCCACATTGGGGATTAGGTTTCAATGTGAGTTTCAGAGGGGACAAATATTTAAACCATAGCAAGTATCAATCACATGTCTTTGGTTCAGAAATATCTAGAAATATCTATCTAGATATTTTTTTCCCCTAGAAATATCTATCAGAAAGTTCTCTGAAATAATTGAAGATTTTAATAATTATCCTAATATTTAGCTACTTTGATGGCTTGCCATCACACAGTTCTAAACGTGTGATTGGCTTTACCTTGTAAGTCTTTAATTTCTTGTTGTGTAATGGTTTCCTTAACTCTAAATTAACTCAGTAATAAGTCATATGTTTTTGATTGTTACAAACTTGACTTGTCTCACTTCAAGTCATGGTTCCTCACACTTGTGAAATACAGGCTGTACGCTCACTTTTTTTATTGTGGAAATGTGGCACTATCTACCTCTAACCTGGATGTCCACCTGCATTTAAATTGTCATGGATTTAGGGTTTTGTGAAATATTTTGAGATTTCAGATCTTTTGTTTGATAGCACCAGCAAATTTAGGAACCTCCCGTGAAATGAATTAGAAATTCAGATGAATCTGTTTTTGGTTTTGTTTGGTATATAAAGGTCAACTCCCTGCCTTCCACGGAGGAATTCAAGTGTGCTCTAATTACATAAAAGGCAAATCTCTCCCTATTTGTATAAACATTAAGGACTGAGACAAATATAAGTTATATTCCCCCCAATCATGTTATTCTGTAACTATGTCTCTTTTATAACTTGTATAATTTATTGAACTGTCAACAGAAAAAGATTTTTTTAATATTAGCCTATTAACTGATGCCAAAAATCACAGCTTCATAGCTCTCATACAACAAGAAGTTTATTTGCTTTCTCATCAGTGGTTCATTCCCAATTTTATAAAATCTCTCAGCTGGAGACACTTGAATTCAATATTCCTTATATCCTTTTTGTAAATGTGTGAGTTTTTTCCATTTGTTTGATTGTTTTGTCCTTTTTCTCCTAGAGTTGAACTTTATGTTACTTTCCAATGACTTTAATTCACATCCGTAATTTGGGCTTGTTTCATTAGCCCAAATCAAAATAATATTAAAGCAAAATCGAAGGAATCTCAAACAGGTAGCAAAAGGCAGCGGTATATCTTGGTGACGCTGTCTAGTGGGAGGAAGTATGGGCTTATGAGAAGAAAACGTGTAATCTATGGCTATGCTGCCCATGATGGGAGCCACTGGCCACACCTGGCTATAGGACACTTGAACTCTGACAAGTCCAAATTGAGATATGCTATATCAAGTACGCACTGATTTTGAAGCTTTAGTATGAAAAAATAACATAAACTATCTCAATAAGTAATTTTAAAAATTGTTACTAATTGTAATCATATTTCTGATATATTGGTTAAATCATGTATTTTATTAATAAGCACCCACCTGTTTATTATTATTATACAGCTACTGGAAAGTCACATTTAACATCATATTTGTATTGGACAGTGCTGGTTCTAGAGGTAAAATAAATGGACTTTATTGGAAGTCCTTGATTTTCTTGCCAGCATGGTTTGGCTCTGAATGAGACATATAATTATAAAAGTACTCAGTTTCTTCATCTGTGAAATGGGGATAATAACACTTCCCACTTATTGACGTAATAGGGAAATAGCTATAAGGATTAATGACCCACAGCTTGTAAAATGTTGAGTTCTTTGGATCTTCTACAGTGAAACTAACTTTTTAAAAAAATTTTCCCTGGGGACTGGACTATGTGAATAAACAAATAGAGTGCATGGGAAAACACCCACACACTCACATAGCTTTGGCCCATTTTTCCCTTTAGTGGATTTATAGTGGCTACAAAGAACAGGAAAAAAATTATAAGCTAAAAAATGCCAAACATACTGCTGTCAATCTTGGCTAAGCTATGTATGGCCTAAGTATCTATAATTCATAATGAGCTGATAATTGTTGGGGCCATGAGGATATTGAGCATGGTGGTTCACTGTACATTTATTTGGTATTTGAAATGTTTTCAGTAAAAATGTATAAATAAATAATTAGTATTGTACCTATCAAATCCCTTTCTTTATTTTTTAAAATTTCTTTTGTGCTTTATTGTCATATGCAGATGATCTTCACAATAAGTTGAACACAAAGCCATTCTGCCAAACAAATATTTTAGCCCTGAATTCAAGGTTAGAATAAATCTTTCTTTTCCCCATGATTTGAGAGCAAAAAGATTCCAAAACATGAATGAATGAATGAATGAGGAAGAGTAAATAAACCCAGATGATAAATGAACCAGGAAGAGTGAATAAACCAGGATCAATAAATAAAATACTCACCCTAATTCCTGCTTCCTAACTTTTAATGTTTTAATAGTTAGGATTTAATTTTCTTGATATCTCTTTTTCCTATTCAAATCCAAAAATTTTGTCTCCCCCCAACCCCCAGTCTCAGAACTGGTGATGTGGATATGAGACATGCTTGTTTTTAAGCACCACAGAGTTTTATGCTGCCAAGATGGATCCAGGTTCTTCCTGAAACACAGGAAGCACAGAATATTTTCATCCTCTGAAGAAGCAGCCTCCTGACCTGCTGGAGCCAGTGCAGTCATGCTGAGTAGTCTATGTTTTCCTGTTCCTTTGCTTTGTACAACAGGGAAGTCTTGTTTGATGTCTAAATATGAGGATGCTCTAACTCTGGTATGCCTGCCAAGGCCTAAATTTATATGTGTAATTGTCACATCCTTTATTAGGAGCTATGTGTTTACACCATTGTGATAGGATTTTTTGGGGGGGGAGTAAATCAATGTCAGCAATTATATTCACGCATCTATCTCAGACATTTAGCTGAAATATCCTTCAAAGAATGGCAGCACTAGTCAAGAACTGGAATTAGTCAAGAGAAGTCTATCTTCTCTTGAATTAGTCAATAGAAGATTTCATGTGTATGATATAACACCAGAATAATAGCTTGGAGCTATACAGTTAAGTAATAATAATCATATACCTTAGCCAAGAGCTCTAAGAAAATTCAAGAGACAATCTTATTATGTCATTGTCTTCTAGTAGGCAGGTAACTATTCTCATTTTACAAACAAATCCTAAGATTTGGAGAAATTGATTTGGCTAAGCCACGCAGGTTATTGGGGGTAGAGGTAGGGTTGGGGCAATGTTGAATTTATCTTTGTGAGGAAGTATGTAATTTAAGTATGTTAAGGAGAGTAGTGACTATAAACAGAGAAGAAAAGCTATTGAACAAACCCAGTCCTTGTCTAACTCTGAGAATGAATGAGAATGTCTTAGAGAAACTAAAGCTGAGCAACTTGTTCACCAAATGGGAAGAACTTATGGGGCTTAAGCAATCCCCTATCTTGGTGCTTTGGCATCCTGGAGGTCCAGTGCATAAGGAAGATGCTTCAGGGATCAGTCATGAGTACCTGCCAGGATTCTTCTGCCTGGCAAGCAATGAGAAGGAGTGCTAAGCCCAGCAATGCAGCTGTGCCCGGAGGGGTAGGCTTGGGTCAATGTCAATGTCAGGGGAAACCACAGTGCCCAGGAAACACAGTGACATCCAGGTCCCCAGCATGTAACATCAGATGACTGGCAGAGGAGCCAAGGGGAATAGAAATGTACAAGCACCTGTGGTATTCTACATGATCAGCTTTGTAGGGGGCTGGAGAAGAGGGCTGAGAATGTGTGTGATGACCAACACTTGTGTCTGTTTGTAGTGACTGATCAAGTTAAGACATATACAAAGTTGGATAGTAGCAAAAAATCTCCGAAAATACCTGTCTATTTGGAGGGTTGGGGAAATGGAAGGAGGGAACTGTCCCGGGGACAGTTTTACAAAAAAAGGCAATTCAGTTTCTGTTTGTTTCCTACTGAAAGCAGAACCAAGGAAAGATTTGAGTGCAAGTTGATTTATTTGGGAGTAGGTTCCAAATATTAATGAGTGCAGGCAAGACAGGGAAGAGAGAAGGACAACGTAAAGGCGAATTGGCTAGGTTTCATCTGTAGGCAGTGGGGCTTGGTTCCACCAGAACTTCCTGAGAAATGGACATAATTCCTTCCAGAATTGTTCACATGAAAGACAGAAAACTGGAGTGCTGTCCACTGGCTCCTGTCCCTACTGGTGGAGGGTTTCCTCTGGGGCTGTGCATACACCTGAAAGCCAACATTAGGGAATTTCCTGGGGTAGAGAGCTAAAGAACACATGCTTGCATGCTTAAGGTTGGACCACATGGAGAATAGGTAGGTCTGAATTCACTTGGAAATCTCCAGTGCATATTCAGCTGCCCTAGGGAGTTGAGCCATGCGTAGGAGCAGAAGCTCCAGATGCATTTGTTATAGAAGGTGGTGAATCCTGTGACTGTTGGTTGACAAAAGACTGAAATGGACACAGAGAAGAGCATTTACAAAGGCTCAATGACATGAAAGAGCAAGGGTAACTTTATAAATTTAAGCAAGTCTGTGATGTTGGAGCACAGAATGGGTAAAGTGGTGAGTCAAGATAAAAGTGTATACCATAAGCAGAAGACAAATCATGAAGAGCCTCAGAGTCACTCTGTGGAATTTAAGTTTTATTTTTCTGAAACTCAGAGTCTAGGTCAATGGTATCCTAAATGGAATTTCTTAAATATATATTTTTGATCTTAAAAGGAAAGAGATTTAGCCTAACAACTATTTGATATATGTCTGAACTATAGCACTTTTCTTCAGTCGAGGCACCCCAGAGTTAGGTGCCACATGTAACTAACAGAAAGCTTGTGGAAAGGGTGGGAGAGCCATAGGTTGTTGTGGCCACCAGAAACACCCTTCTTACTCAACCTCGGAGCCTATTTTGATGTGTTGTTGGTTAAGTGCATCTGGTTAGGTGGAACCTTGGATTTAATTATTGATTTTCATTGAACTTCTCACAAAATCGACAAATGCATTGAAAAGGATTCCTGCAAAGACCATGTTCATGAAGATAATACCAATGAAGCAGTGATGAGAAAACAGCAGTGCCACTGACCTTCATCCTACTCTTATGGTAATTTCTTCATTAATCATATCATAATGTTATAACGAATGAAATTAACAAGTATGGAAAGAAATAGGTCCAACAAAAGCAGAAAATTAGAAACAATTAAAAGGGCTATGTGAAGTATGGATTAAAATGAGGATTACTGAGAATGTAACTCAGGTTACACCTTAATAGGATGTTGTTTCTTGAGATGTTAGCTATCGATAGTGTGAAGCCATTTTAGATATCAAGCTATTTGGAAATAAAATATTATTTCAAAATCTTTTTCATGTTCTTTTTTTTTTCACCTCTTAAATTATACATATGATATACTAGTATTTGTGTATGATTTATAAACAAATATATACATACGTAGGTCTACACACACACACACACACACACATATTTTTAACACTTTGGGAGGTGACTTCAGGAAGGACACATGAGAGAGTGAGGAAGTGAGACAAGGAAGAGAGAAATGCCCATAAAGGGTGTAGGCACAGTGGGCAAGCATTGCTTGATCCTTTCGGAGACTATTGAAAAAACCATGTAGAATGCATCTAGAATTGCTCACTAAGAGCTAGAACCATTGGGTTACTTTGCACTGACTCATGTCCCTTACTGGTTGACCCATGAAGCATTTAATTACCAGTAATCGCTGGCTTTTCCAAGCTTCTGCTACATGAGGCTGTTCAAGATTCCTCTACCTAATGGAAAGAGAGACTTCAGGCAGCAAACAGAGGACACAGTGCCTGCAGAGAGAAGAGGTGTCAGCTTGCTGCTGGGTACTCTCCCACACTCAGATAAAAACAGAGATGGATCAAATGGATGTGGGGTGGAGCATCAATAGCATCAACTACAATCTTCATCAATATTCTAAGTGAAGGAGGTATCTTAGAAGAGACATATGGTAGGTTGAGGTGTGAGCCACTGCACCTGGCCCCAGGAGACCAAAGATATCCTGCAAACTCAGCACTTTGAGAGGCCAAGGCAGGAGGACCGCTTGATCCCAGGAGTTCAAGACCAGCCTGGGTAACATAATGAGTCTCCCATCTCTATAAAAAATTTAAAAGTTAGCTGGGCATGGGCACTCATGCCTGTGGTCTCAGTATGAGGGAGGCTTAGGTGGGAGGATCACATGAGCACAGGAATTCAAGGCTACAGTGAGATATAATGACATGAATGCACTCCAGCCTGGGTGACAGAGCAAAAACTTTCTCTAAAAAGAAGGAGAAGGAGAAGGAGAAGAATGGGAGGGGAAGAAGAAAGGAGAAGAAGAAGAAGAATAAGGAGGGGGAGAAGGAGGAGGAGGAGAAGAAAGAAGGGGTCTTGACAGCAGTGTGATGATGGCATTATGGAGGAATAAGAGACGAGAGACTGAGAGATCTCTTAGGAAGAGGTTGTGATAATCCACATGAACAGTGAAAATGTATCAAAGGGGCAAAATCTACAGATATGTATGGGCTGAAGTATAAAGGTGCTGGTAGCCAATTTGATTGCTGGAGGGTGAAAGAAGAAACTGAAGGATGAGCCTCTGATTTTGACTTGGGTGTCCTGGTTTAAAATGGCATGAAAAAGCAGAAGGAAGGCATTATGGGACCATATGATGAGCTCAGGATGAGCAGGTTTGGTATGACCTGTCAGAGGCTATCTAGGAATATATTGCTACTAGAGGGTTGAACAGAGGTGTCAGGAATCCAAGAAAGAGTTTCCACATTTAAAAAATGAGGAATCTAAGCTGGGTGTGGTGGCTCATGCCTGTAATTTCAACACTGGGAGTCCAAGGAAGGTGGATCACCTGAGGCCAGAAGTTCAAGACCAGCCTACCCAACATCATGAAACCCTGTCTCTACTAAAGATACAAAAATTAGCTGGGCATGGTGGCGGGTGCCTGTAATCCCAACAATTTGGAAATGAAGATATGAGCATCACTTGAACCCAGTAGAGGTTACAGTGAGCTGAGATTGTGCCACTGCGCTCCAGCCTGGGTGACAGAGTGAGACTCCGTCTCAAAAAAAAAAAAAAAAAAGGAATCTGGATTTGTATGACTTTTAAGATCCTTTTAAATAAGATTCTTTTATTATTAAGTTTAATAATTAATATCCTAACTCCAAATTACCATCATTGCCTTTCATTATAGATTCAGTCAATCCAGGAGTTAGTTCCAGGAAAAAGCTCTGTCAAAATGGTTAATATCACTTTAAAGCAGAAATATTTTCTCTGTATCTTTCAACATAATTAAAAAGATGCTTCAACCTGCTGAATTGAAAAATAGCAGCTCCAGCTATGGCATATCAAATATAATTGAATTCTTATTCAATTAGTGGAGCCCAATCCAAATAAAAAAATCTTGCCTTTGTTTAAATTTTATTAATTTGTCCACAAAGAGATGATTTAATTATTCTGTTAACCTTGATGGTGCTATGTGTTATAAATCCTTCTCAAACTTTTATATGTGCACAATTATTATTCTCATGGAGAATCTTATTAAAATGTAGGTCTAATTCAGTGGGTCTGGAGTGAGGCCAGAGATTCTGCTTTTATAACAAACTCCCAGGTGATGCTGATGTTCCTGACTGGGAGGTTTATAGGATATGAAATAAACAAAATGAGATGTTCGTGCAGTCGGATTTTTTTTTTAATATATAAAAGCCAATTGGCTGATTTTTCAGCAATTCATCTACTTGAATCCATTTTCTCTTGCTATGAAATGAGGTAGTTATCACCGGCTGCCATGGACCTTATTGTCAAACCTTGGGCCTTGTGAACTGGGAGATCAGAGAGAAATTCACAGAGTATGTAACAGAGTGATAAAACAAGAGAAAAATTGAAAATTATAAGAAGTAGGAAAAGATGAATGGTGTATGGAAGAAAATGACCAAGGATGCAACTTTATTTATTATTTACTACTTTTGTCAAACTAATGTGAGTTTATTTCCTGTGAGTTGATGGGGAAAGGAGAAAGGATGAAAGAATCAGCAAGCAAGTGAACAGCAACTGCCCAAGAAAGACAATTCCAGGTATGCTGCTTATTGATTCCCTAAAGGTAGTTTTTAACTGGCAAGAAGTATGTATGATTTACTGGACCTGTTTACTACAAGGAAGCTCATTTTTCTTTGCCTTTAAAGATTCTCAATCTAGCTCACTGCAGTGGACCATGGTCTAATGCATTTTAAATTAGCACCTTAAATATGTGTTGATTTGGAACATAGTTTGAGAAGCACTGCTAAGACTGCAGGAGAAAGGGAAGATATTGAAGAATATTTGAAGCCAGGAAGATATAGTGGGCTTAGCAAAAAAGCACTTTGGGAAATACAACTTTAAAAGGGCTTCCAGAAAAAGATGTAGGCATCATTATTGGGTTAGCACAAGAGACTAGCACAAGCTTCTTACAGGAGCTTAGGATGGTGTTTCTCAAATTTAATGTGCAAACGAATCACCTGAGGATCTTGCTAAAGTGCAGACTCTGGCACAAAAGTCTGGCAGGCCTGAGATTCAGCATTTCTCACAAGCTCCTAGATGACGTTGATGCTGCTACTCTTTGAACCATATTGTGAACAGCAAGTATTTAAATAATGGGCTGAAAGAAATTTTTTAAGCCCTAGTATTCTGGCCATTTAAACATTTTTGGAGAAAATTAAGTAATGCTGGCTGAGATTTTCACTCATATCATTAAACGGATAATAATTAGACATATTTGTTTATCAATTTACCATGAGATAGTTGCTAACAATAACAAGAGACAGGGCTAAAGAGCAACTCAATGATCAAAGTCAGTGCAGATGGTCTTGGGGTGTAGACCGGACAACATGTGTGTAGCCAACACCAGATAAAGGGAGGTGGGGTGATTTTTGACAAATGAGCAGTTATTGAAAATCATTAGGTAAAACATAGCCTCTATGTCTTCCCCTCTGGCAATCCTTGTTTCTGGTTTAGCTGCCATAGACCAATAAAATATGGCTGTGATGGGGCAAGGAGCAAACACAAATCTCTAGTGTCTCCCATTTAACATGGATACAAAGGGGACCCTAAGGTCTATAGAGTCATAAGAGAATCAACGGAGAACAAAGTTTCTGATGGAATCAATGGAACTGTTATTCAATTTCTTTCTTAGGAAAGAAGCCCATGAAAAGAGCTGGTTTTCTGTAAGTGAATGTCTTAAGTGATACCTATTAGTGTCGCTATAAAGGGATACTTGAGGTGGGCAACTTGAAAAAAGATTGCTTGGCTCATGGTTCTGCAAGCTATGCATGAAGCATGGCACCCTCACTCACATCTGTTGAGACCTCAAGCTGCTTGCACTCATGGCAGAAAGTGAAGGGGAGCCCATGTATATTCAGAATTAATATGACAAAAGAGAAGGCAAGAGAGAGGGGGAAGTGTCAGGCTCTTGTCAACAACCAATTCTCTCAGGAACTATTAGAATGAGAACTCACTCAATATCCAAAGGACAGCACCAAGCCATTCATGGGGGATTCTTTCCCATGACCCAAATATTCCCCTTATCATTTAGGCCTCACCTCCAACACTGGAGACCAAATTTCTACGTGAGGTTTAGGGGAACAAACGTCCAACATGGCAATCCCTCAAAGAAGTGAAAGCAAGAGAATTCAATTTTCTTACTTGATTATTTGGTCTTTTTGAGATTCTAACCAAATAAACATGCAGAGGTGGGTGAGTTTGGGGTAGACAGTGAGGCTGCCAGTAAAAACAACTAGGGCCATTAAGAAGATAATCAATAAACGGAACTGAAGAAAAAAAATGGAATGGAGTAAAAGACAACACTAAAATAATTTAAACAGTTACATAGACCAATGAAAAAGAACAGAGGCTTCAGAAATAAGTCCACACATCTAAAACCATCTGATCTTTGACAATGCTAACAAAAACAAGCAATGGGGAAAGGATTCCCTGTTTAACAAATGGCGTTGGGAAAACTGGCTTAGTCATATGCGGAAAACTGAAACTGGACCCCTTCCTTAGACCTTATACAAAAATTAACTCAAGATGGATTAAAGACTGAAGCCTAAGACCTAAAACCCTAAAAACCCTAGAGGAAAACCTAGGCAATACCATTCAGGACATAGGCATGGGCAAAGACTTCATGACTAAAACATGAAAGCAGTGGCAACAAAAGGCAAAATTGATAAATGAGTTCAATGTAATTGAACCAAAGAGCTTCTACACAGCAAAGGAGATTATTATCAGAATGAACACACAACCTACAGAATGGGAGAAAAAATTTTCAAACTGTTCATTTGATAAAGGGCTAATATCAAGAACTACAAGGAATTTAAACAAATATACAAGAAAAAAAAAAACAGCCCCATCAAAAAGTGGGCAAAGAATATGAACAGACACTTCTCAAAGGAAGACATTTATGTGGCCAACAAACATATGAAGAAAAAAGCTCATCATCATGGGTCATAAGACAAAAGTAAATCAAAACCATAATGAGATACCATCTCATGCCAGTTATAATGGTGATTATTAAAAAGTCAGAAAACAACAGATGCTGGAGAGGATGTGGAGCAATAGGAATGCTTTTATACTGTTAGTGTAAGTGTAAATCATTTCAACCATTGTGGAAGTCAGTGTGATGATTCCTTAAGGATCTAGAACCAGAAATACCATTTGACCCAGCAAACCCAATACTGGGTATATACCCAAAGGGTTATAAATCATTCTACTGTAAAGACACAGGTACATCTATGTTTATTGCAGCACTATTCACAATAGCAGAGGCTTGGAATCAACCCAAATGCCCATCAATGATAGACTGGATAAAGAAAATGTGGCACATATACACCATGGAATACTATGCAGCCATAAAAAATGATGAGTTTATGTCCTTTGCAGGAACATGGATGAAGCTGGAAACCATCATTCTCTGCAAATTAACACAGAAACAGAAAACCAAACACCACATGTTCTCACTCATAAGTGGGAGTTGAACCATGAGAACACGTGGACACAGGGAGACGAACATCACACACTGGGGCCTGTCATGGGGGCAGGGGTTGGGGGAGGGATAACATTAGGAGAAACACCTAATGTAGATGATGGGTTGATGGGTGCAGCAAACAACCATGGCATGTGTGTACCTATGTAGCAAACCTGCATGTTCTGCACATGTATCCCAGAACTTAAGGTATAATAATAATAATAATAAAATTTAAAAAGCAAAGAGAAAATTAGGGTTATTGCATCTAAATCATTCATGGATCCACAAAAATGGCAAAACAATAAGGAAATAAACTTTAGCTGCATGCTGAAATATAACTGAGAAAAGGTAAGTCAGTTTTGATCAATAAGTTCATTAAGATTGTTAAAACAGAAACAAGTATTTAGAACAGGAGCAGAAGTATTCTCCATTTATAGCTAGGTAAACATAGCAGATATTATATATAGTGTGAGAAGTCAGTATGGAACTTGTTGCCCAAAACAGTTGAACTAAAAGTTGAAGATGTCACCATATTGAAAAAGGGAGCAGCTATGACCATGTGTCATTTGTCAGAGTATGACTGTCCTTTGCTGATTATCTGATGGGTTCCTTTCAAACCCTTATTTTAAAATTAGGAATGTACTTCTCTGAAAATAGAAGCAGTCCAAAGTTTCCCATCTAAATTATCTTCTTCTAAACATGTTGGTATAAAAATATTTTCTCACTTATTTATGAAGATATCTTTCTGAAATCTTGTAAATAATGAATGCCAAAGAAAAAATGCCATGAATTGGATCCTAACTGAAATAAAAATAGCTTTAAATGTGAGATTTTGAATGAACATTTTAACCTAATACAGTTATGTTTTGAAAAAGAAACACAATAAACCCAAAAATGTTTGGAAAAAAGTGATAATGTGTAAAAATGCTCTTCCAACCAAATTTTAGAAACATTTTTTGTCTGCATTTTAAAAGAGAATCATTCATTTCATTGTCTGCAGTATAACTTTAAATGTTGTTTTACTGTTTTTCTGGAAACTTAGTCACTTCTTTTCAGTGTAATAGTTTTAACTTCCCTTATTAATAAGTGTCATGTAATTTAAGCTGACACTTCCAGAAATTTTTTTTTTAATTTAAACAGAACAGTTGTGAAGAAATTTGAGATTTTAAAATTAGCATTATTTTATATACTTCTGTGGAACCATTAAATATGCTTAAATTCCTTCAAGGTTAGGATGTTTGAAACAACGTTTTGAACATTTTGTAAAATTAACTGGAATTGCTCTTCTAGAAAATTTTATCAGATTAATTTTTTCCAAAATCTATAATATATCTGAGTTATAAATATCTCTTAATTTTACCCTCCTAATTTCTAATTTTGGCCTGTTAGAAATCAATATTGATGTGAAATTAGTAGTGTGAATATGCTAACAAATTAAGAGGAAAATATTGTCTCATTCTCATCTCATATAAATTCATTAAATACCTGCTTATGGGCATCGCTGTCCCAGGTACATCGCAAAATGAGTTAATCAGTCATGGCCTGATGATCAGATCGGATAATCAGTTTATAGAAATGTGTTTCGTAACACAGCAACGGTGTGAGTCTGAAAACAGTTCTGCCCTAAACATGGGATCTAAGCAATGTATTCTTACCACTACTGCTTGATGCTTTGGCCCATTGATTCATTCCATAAACATTGGCATGTCCTTGAGTCAACTCTGTACTACGTCCTTGCGTATTAAATAGTGCAGGAATGAGTTCATATTTTAAGGGGATTGATATAGCAACAACAAATAATTAGACTTAAATGCATTGAGTGTTATTGTAAGTTATCTATAAAATACTAGGAAAAGCCTAACCCCATCTGGCAGGATCCCTCTCAATGGGACTGTCATTTCAGCGGAGTTTTGAAGGGTGAGTAAAAAATGTGTTAGGCAGAGAAGTGGGGAAAATAAGCTATCCAAAGGAACAGAGATATAATACCACATCAATTGTCAAGTTTTAGAGGAAAGCCAATGTGGGTACAGCATACAGATTGGGAAGCAAAAGTGATAAAAGCTAAGACTACGTAATAATCAGGGCTTAGATCACAGAAGAAATTCTATACCAGGTATATAAGTGAGAGTTGTGATTGCAAACAACATAATTCAAAATCAGTGCAATGGAAACCCAGGGAGGAGAGAGTTTCAAAAAGGAGGGGGTGGAAAAGTATGATAAATTATGCTGAGAGAATAATGGAAATTGGGATTGGACAACAAGATTTATCAGTGACTAAAGCTCTGTTACCATAGTGTTAGAATATTCTGGTAAGACAGTGATTTTCAGACTGTGACCCATATGTCAGCATTGTCAAGACGCCTGTTAAAACGAAGAATTTTAAGCTCATTCCAGACTTACTGTGTCAGAAACTTGGGAATGGAGACCCAAGATCTGTCATAGAAACCCTCCTAGAGATTGTTATGCAAGCTAATATTTAAGAATCACTTGTTGAGTGTGACTAAGAAAGAAGAAGGCTTTTGTTTTGTGGCTTGAGTTTGAAGGAAGGTCAGAAAGAGTAGCCTGCACTTTCAGGAAGTTTTTCAGGAAAAAAAAGTAAAAAATGATTGTTTGGAGTGGGAGTGGTATTAAGGAAGCACAGGAACCCATCATCTATTTTATTTATTGATGGTTTTTAATTTTTCTAATGGTGTTTTATTTAATTCACTAAAGTTTTAATTCTTTCAACAGTCAAATCTTGAGTTTTTATGATTCTTTTTCATTGCAAACTTATTCACATATATTTCCAGATTTTCTATTCCTTTGCTTTTTTTCTTTATTTCTTTTTTATATTTTAAAAAATACATCTGGAATTTATTTTATGCAATACTGAAAAGAGTGGCTCTAAAGTGATATATTCTTCCCCTGAAAGCTAGTTTCCTCAAGATTGTTTATTGACTGTTCTATCCCTTACTCAATGTTATGAATCATTTCCTGTATCAGATTTTAAGTTCTTATATATATTGGATGCCTTTGACTGTGGCAGATAACTCCATTACATTTGCCTTCTCCTGAGCAAAGATGACACGTATTACCTCCTGCTAAGTTTGTGATCAGTTAAATTCTCAGGTTGTTTCTAAATTAATTATTTCAGTTATTCAGTTCTTATGTGGATATCAGTATAGATATAATTTTTCATTTCTTACATTGAATTCTTATATGGATATCATTACAGATAATAAGTATGAAATATTTCAACCTGATTTAAAGCTGGGGATGAATTTGAATTCTAGGTCAGTGATTCTCAAAGACCCAGGCTTCATCTCACTTCAAAAACCCTCGGTCTCTGTCTTCTGTATTAGCTCTTGCGGTAATTCTGTTACTCATGGAAGTTGGAGAACCACCACTCTAGGTGCTTCCAGATTTTATTTATTTTTATTTATTTTTTTGCTATTGTGAATACCTGAATGTAGTTGGAGCAGCAAAGCCAGTCTTCAAGTTATTGAAGACCTGGACCTACTCACAGAGACAACCATATTCGCCTTAGTTCTTGAATATATATATTTTTAAAAAGTGGTTCTTAGACTGAATTATCCTGTGAGGGCCTCAATTCTTTATCTTCCTTTGATAATAGCTGCCTTGAGTAATTCTAATGGCTTTTCCAATTTGAAATAATTGATAATCATTATCAGAACAACATTTTGGAGTAATTGGCTTGTAACTTGCTTCTAACAATTAGGGGTTGGGAAATGGGTAAGATTTAGACAGGGATCTGTATTTTTTAAATCTGTGAAATTAAAATTGCCTTGAAGGTAGGATTTGAGTTCTAGCCATATATACAGTGAGTAGTGCAGTGCTTATCTCTTAATGGATGTCTCTTAAACCTGGGGTTCAACATGGATGGCTACCAATATTTACTGTACAATGTAGATATAATATATTTGATTAAAACTTACATTTTTATTCTTAAAATATAACTATAAAATATTAGCATTTTCTGTAGTTTTTTTAAAACACTATTTTCCATGGTGGAGGGAGGGGATAATAATTATCTTGTATGGAAAGACATTGATTGGGCTTTCAATATTTATCAAATATACGTCTTTTAGCAAAACTTAAACACATTTGACCAAACATGTTATTTTCTCCAAGAGTATTTTAAACCATATATATTTGAAGGCAAAATTAACCCATCTGCTTCTGATTTCTGTACACTAACATAATGAAGTTGCCATTTTAAAGAAAAAAATAACAGTCATTAAATCCTTTGAGAATTTTTTTTACATGTGTGAGAAAGTTAAAAAGACCTTTGAACCAAAGGTTGATAGTAAATAAAGCACAAATATTAAGGTCTGTAGTTTGGATTTTGGAAACGAAGATATTGTTAATATCTAAACATGGGGCAGGAACATGGAGGAAGGAGTTGGGAAAACCCCTTTATCCAGCTTCCTGAGAACGCCTAAGCATTGTTTCATCTTTGTTTAAGGTATTGGCAGTAGATATTTTAAAATAGAGCTCTGCTCAGTCAAAACATTTAGTTTCTTATCTTTAGTTTTCAAAGGAAGCATTTCTTTCTTTTCTCCACCTTTTTTTGGAAGAATGCCACCATAGGCTCTTCTGGGGAGTCACCTCTCCTCCCCACACCTCCAGACCTCTTATCCCAAAGCCTAACCTACCACCAAGAGAGAGACATAAAGGGTTTGGGTTGAGTATTGGAAAGTGCCTAAAAAGAAAAATCCAAGAATGTAAATTTACATTATTATTAAGGCAGAGAATTTTTAAAAAAACCTGTGAAGTATCTTATTTTTCTAAAGTACTACAGATTTCCAAAGTGCTTGCAAATAAACTTTCTCATTATAGTGGCTCTAGCAATGAATACTGACATGTGACTTAATTGGTAGAGTGCTTTAATGGGAATGGAAAGAATGTTTAGTACTTGGCCCTTCTTCACGCTGTATTGCATTCGGCACTGTGTCTTCAGCTATAAAGTCTAGGACGATCATATTGTTACATCAAATTGAAAATCCAATGTGCCTTCAACAGCAAAGCTCTGTTATATGTCTATGTCCTCTTTGTAGGTGTCTTAGAAATCTGTGCTTTAAGTACAGTGATGTTGTGCTGAAAAGCATTGAATTAGTGGTTCAGGGACTTATACAACCCACTCTACATAAAATCCTCTTATCATTTCTGAATTACAAAGTCAAAATTTTATTCATTTTAACAAACACTTCATAGATGACTGCTACCTTTTTTAACTGATAATTTGACAAATTATAACTGAATTAAACATAATATCTCCCACATTAGCACTTTCCATATTACACTGACAAAATTCCTGATATGTGCTGTAACGTGTTTTCAGCAAAGAATATATTTCTATTTGTTAGATTGAAATCCTTTCTTAAAGTCTCCTAGAACTGTCAACTCTCCCAGGCTCACTGAGTATCTGTGACATGTGAATAGTTCAATATGTGGTATGGTCATTTCCCTATTCTAAAGGTCACCTTGTAAATAAAACCATTTAGTTGAAAAAGGCTATTGAAAATACACATAACTCCCTCATAATGCTAGGAAAACACTAAACAGCAAAAGGATATGGCCCACATAATAGAGTAAATGTCATGAGTTCAGTATTTAAAATGCTCTCTATTCCTGTTGTATTACACTTTCAGGAAGTGTTTGATGGACTGATATATTTACTTCATGGTTTTCTTCTGAGTATAAAGATAAGTTATTCTTTTTTTTTTTTTAACAAAAAAGTTCCCAATGATGTGAATTCAGTCAAAGAGGGAGAAAGTTGTGGGTAAAGTTAGAACCTTCGCTTTATAGATCTGTTGTTTTCATAAAGTCATGGTCAGTAACCCAACTATCTAGTTCTTGCAAAAGTGTATTTTCCCTTCTCCAGTTAGTCTTATGCAAATGCAAAATATTCAACAACCTTGATGTCATAAACTTTTGCTGCCCTTCTTAGTAAGCACAAGTTTTACAGAGTTATATTTTATTAATGATAGGCCTTTTGATAACAGAAATAGACCATAAAATGGTGTTTTTAAATTAAACTATTCAGTTTGGGGTATTCATTAGCTACACATCTTCTGAAGAGCAATTTTTGTGAGCATTTCTTGCAGTTTTCTTTAATAGAACAAGGGAGGTCTTCATGACAGTACAAGTGTTCATTTCTCTCCAAAGACTTCAAGTTTAGTTCAAGAATAAATTAAAGATATCTACTTCAAGTTAACTTATAAGATTTGAGTTTTTAAAACACTTTATAGTAGAATAGTGAGTCTTATTTTTCCTTTCACTTATAAACATGTATTGTCATTCCAAGTTGACAGTATAGGGACTTTACATAAATGTAGAGGATGCTGCCATTGCTTGAAACAATCTTGACTTCCTTTTATGAAATTATATTTTGTCTCAGGCATGATTATTTTATCAGCCTAAACTTGATGCAGATTGTCTTCTGGAAGAAGGATTTGACCTTTGAAAAATAGATAGGTGATTGAGTATGAAGTCTGGTCACTAATGTAGGTGATCAAATCGGGTGAGGTGATTTTTCTTTAAAAACGAGGTAAATGCCTACCTGTTTCTTCCATGGCTCACAACGAGGATGCTTGACAATCTAATTTAGATTAATTAGGTGTTCAAACAATAGTTGAGCCAAAAAAGTTGTCTTTCGTTCTGAATGAACTGGGAATGAATGAATACATGAATTTAACAAATATTGACTGAGTGCCTAATATGTGATGGGCACACTTGTAGATGTTGAGTAGTAGTTCTGAACAAAAACCTTTGCATGTTCAATGTGTACATCCTAGAGGGAAAGAAGAAAACAGATAAATAGGATAAATAAATACCATAAAGAGTAGATTGGGGGAAAATGTGGGAAGGGAGGATAGGTCACATTGGAGAAGGATTGCAATTTTAGATACTGTGGTCAAGAAAGATCACAGAGAGAAGAGAAAGCCAGGTATTTGAGTCAGGGAAATGAGGAAGTAAGGGAGAGGCCATGGAGACCTCTTGTCTGGTAGACAAGATTTCATGTGAAAGCAACTGGCGTATAGAAGAACTCCCACTATCTGGGCAGAGCGAAAGAAGGTGAGAAGAGTAGGAGGCAGGGAGGCAGATCACGTAGGGCTTTAAGAGTCAGTGAAAGGATTTTGGTTTTTAATCTGAGTAAATTAGGAAGGCTTTAGCTTTTGGAAGAGTTTTAATAGACAAGTGTTGTGTTGTCATTTATGTTATGTTGTGTTACGTTATATATAATTTATTTATTCATATAGATGTAGGGAATACAAGTGCAGTGTTATTTTTAAAAGGACATACAGTATCGTGTTGAAGTTTGGGTTTTTAGTGTACTCATCACTCAAATAGTGAACATTGTACTGAACAGGTAATTTTTCAACCCTGACCCCCTCCATCCTCTTACATTTTTTAGTCTCCAAAGTCTGTTATTCCCTTTTCTAAGTCCATGTGTACCCATTGTTTAGCTTCTGCTTATAAGCGAGAACATGAGGTGTTTGACTTTCTGCTTTTGATTAATTTCACTTAAGATAATGGCCTCCAGTTCCATCTATGTTGCTGCAAAAGACATGATTTCATTCACTTTAATGATGGAGTCATATTCCATGGTGTGTGTGTGTGTGTGTGTGTGTGTGTGTGTGTATAAGGTCAAGGTTTTCCACTGGCTAACCCCAACTAGGAGCCAGAGGGAAGGGAACCACCGGTATTCTTACAACGTCTGTGTGCTGGGATGGAAAGCAAGATGCAGCATAGTGAAAGCACATCTGGTCTACTCCACTTATTCTCAGGTTTTTCTCTTCCGTTTCATCTGGGTGAAAAGTTTATGTCTTCTACCCAGGGACTACATGAAACCCCATCAGGTATCACATCACTGTAGTTTTTATAGTTTTCATCTATTCGGTAATCCTCCCATCTACCATCTAAATGGCTAACCATCACTCACATTCTTTGTATAAGGTGGTGGTGAACTTGAGGATAGAGAAAATGAATAAGATGTAACTACTACAGTCTTTTCTTCTGTACTTGATCATGAGCCAAAATTGGGCCTCACTATTGCCTTCTATAAGTCAGTGCATATTTCCCTTACTCTTGACCAGTACCATATACATAGTCAGTGTTCTGTACTAGGTAAGATGACCAGATATCGTTTGTACAAGATATGTGGTCTTGTCTTTTTTGGGTTGCCACTTTTCTATTTGCCAAAAACTTTTGGCTAAAAAAATGCTAACAGGTACTCCACTGAATGTGTGTGTCCTTAAAACAGTCTTTTAACCCACACTGTATTAGGCTCAATGGTACAAGGGACCACATGGCCAGGGTGAAGTCTCAGTTTCCAAAGCATTGAGTTATTGATATTTTGTCTTGGTGGAACCATTCACCTTTTGGATCTCAGGATCTCTAAACACGGTGAACCTTAGGTTATAAGGATGAGAATAAAATGTTTTTAAATGAGTTATCAATATAATAGTGAGAGGGATCATTCTACCACTTTGTTCCTGGGTGTGTAGATTCAGGCTAAGTTTTTTAAGAAAAGAAAATATATTGGTCACATTTAAAACAGATATGCCATCTATAATATAGCACCCAGTATTCTAATGTGTTGACTTACAGCTGGTTTTGTTATTGATCTTTCCCCTGGTCATACCATACTTCTGTGATGCCACCAACTATTTCTGATTGATGGGTCACGTCATGATGATTCCATGAGTCGGAACACAGTGCCTCATTACCTTTGCTGTAGAATCAATCCCCTGGTTGGGGGCAATGTTGTGCAGGATACTGTGGCAATGGATAAGGAATTCTGTAATTCCACACATGCTTGTGCTTGCAGAAACACTGTGACAGGAAAGTAAAATCAGTATCCAAATATACATCTATATGAGTACAGTATATTTTGAGGCTGTTATCTCTTTCCCTAATGTAGTCAACTGCCACCACGTGGCTGACTGGGCTCTGCAGGAAATTGCGTCACTTGGATTATCAGCATTAGCCTCTGTTGTTGGCTACACGCAGTAATAATAGTTGTCAGTTCAGTATTGATGAGAGAAAAACTATGCTGTTGATTCTCAGCCTCTGTATCCACTTTGTATATGGACCTACTAGCAATCTAAATGCAGCATTCCAAACAGAAAATAGTTATCAAAGGAGAGCATATCCTACCAAACCCTAGACATTTGTAGAAGATTTTCTATTTGGGACGTCCCAGACAAGCCATTCAGCAATCCTACCTTCCACAGGCAAGTCAATCATTATTAATTCTTCTGCGTCATAGACCCACGTGGTACGGCAGCTTATACTGAAGCCTCCACTACTATAGAATATCTTTTGTACTCTGAGTCCCATTCAAAACTGGCAGTCTTATGGGTTATCAAATAAATGGTACAGAGCAACACACCCAAATGTGTTACATATTGTTTCTAAACCCAAAGAGATCTCCCAAATATGAGTCTCTCTTTGAGATGAGTGGTGTAAGTTGCAGAAATTAAACTTGCTTTTTTTTTTATTTTTTAATAGGAGAAAAGACATGCAAATTCATTTAATGTGTATGCATAGGAGCCTTCAGACTGAAGATCCAACCTTTCAATGGGACTCTCACTTTAGAAGAAATAGCCTGGCATAACCTGCACTGCTGGGTCCCCATAAGCCCCAGCATGGCTGGCTGTTGAGCTTCTGTACAGTCTCTCTCTCACAACCTGGAATGTATATGCCTTACTAAGGGATCTGAGGAACATGACATTGTATACTTACCAAGTCCAATGTCATCAATGAATTAGACTAACATTATGTTCTATGGAATTTCAAGTTGATTATGTTCCCTATTATGATAGATAACAGTAGGGTTGACTTGTCCCTGAGAAAAAGGCTTTCTTTCTTAGTTGTAAAGGGAAGGAAATATTTATCAGGTCAATGGCCGCACACCAGGTGCTAGAGTTTGTGTTGACTTCATGTAGCAGAGATTGACTATTCTTTAACTGTATTTATGGTTACTGTTACCTTAGAACTGTTTTTGGTAATCTACTGTCACTGCAATGAGTCAACTTTTGTTATTGCTGTTTTCAAATGCCAAAGAGGGATGAATTAAAAAGTATGTACCAGCAATGATTACTCTTGTATTTCTCAAGGCTTTAATGGGGGCATACTTATTATTATTATTAGAGACAGTGTTTCCCTCTGTCACCCAGGCTTGAGTTCAGTGGCATGATCTTGGCCCACTGCAACCTCTGTCTCCCAGGTTCAAAGATTGTTGTGTCTCAACCTCCTAAGTAGCTGGGATTACACGTGTGTGCCACAACGCCCAGCTAATCTTTTTTTGTTTGTTTGTTTGTTTGTTTGTTTGTATTTTTAGTAGAGATGTCTGCTGTGTTGGCGAGGCTGGTCTTGAATTCCCGGCCATAAGTGATCTGTCTGCCTTGTCCTCCCACGTGCTGAGATTACAGGTGTGAGCCCCCGTGCCCAGCCTAATGGGGGCATACTTCTATAATTTGCTCAGAAATATGGTAAATATTTTGAGCTACTGTTTTGCCTTTATTGGAAAGAAAATCCAGTGGAATTTAGAATTTCAAGATTCTTAGCCTTATTTATATCTACCTGAATAGCGTATCTCAGGGTTTCAGTTCTTTCCCAATGTTGCTGTTACTTTAGCATAAGATACCTGATTGGGCTGAATATTTGAAAAGCACTGCAACTCTACAAACTTTAAATCCTAAACCATGTCTGTTTTCCGACTACAGGATATAAGGGACTCTTTCAAATCTGCTGTAAAGATCTTCTGATTTTCACATTTCCTTAATTTTATGCACATAAAATTTGTATTTTCCGTGTTTACTTTCTAGAGTAATAATAAGAAAGGTGACTTCACAGTCCTTACAATCGCTGATGTTGCCACGATGACACAGTAGCAAAGCCACTTGATGTCCCAGTGCCTTGCTTATACTTGCCCTTTATCCTGTGCTGAATGGGGTAATCATGTTGCCACTGTGTGCTTGAGATATCTCTTGTCCCATTTCTCTGTTTGATAGTGTTTCACTTTGAGAGTCAGTTTCTTGAGGCTACTTTCAATAGCAATTTCTCTTATTCGAGTTCTCAAGCAGGAAACAGACACCATATTCAAATCAGCATAATTTAAACAAGATTTATGTACAAAGTGACTGTTTACAAAGATGTAGATGAGTTACAGCGGAACTATAAGGGATTCGTAATCACCTCTAGGCCAGAGGAACAGTGGGTTAGATTTCCTAGAATCCAAAAGAAGGAAGTTGCATTAAGCAGGCTGACTTGGGAGGACTAGGAATCTTCAATAGAGACATGTCAGCATAAAGAGGACTGTGGGTACTGTGTGATGGGAGCAAGGAATAGAATGCCTCTGAATTAACTCTATCTCCTCAATGGGAGAGTTTCTCATGGTTGAACCTAACTGAAAGATAGTGAGGAAGGGAGTGAATTTGGAGATCACCATGAGGAAGGGTGGAGGACAAGCGGAAGATATCTGAACCTGTGGCAGCTATAGACATGATGGTAACTATTTGGTTTTTCTCTCTCATACACTCATTTTTTTTCTTTTTGTTGAAACAGGATCTCACTCTGTGGCCCAGGCTGGAGTGAAGTGGCAATATCATGGCTAACTGTAGCCTCAACCTTCCAGGCTCAGGCGATTCTCCTACCTCAGCCTCTCAAGTAGCTTGGACTACAGGCACATACAGGCATGTGCTGTCACACTTAGCTAATTCTTTTTTTTTTTTGGTAGAGACAGGATTTCACCACGTTGCCCAGGCTGGACTCTAAACTGCTGGACTCAAGCCATCCACCCGCTTCAGCCTCCAAAGTGCTAGGATTACAGGCATGAACTACAACACCCAAACCAGTTTCTCTTAATTTGAAGAAAAAGCAGATATAATTGACTAATAGGTTAAATATGGGGTATGAAGAGAAGGATGTAGAAACAGAAAAGTGAAGAATGATGGCAGGTTTTTTTTGTTTTTGTTGTTGTGTTTTTAATCTGAGCAACTGGAAAGGTGTAATGGACATTTGCTGAAATGGGGAAGAATGTGAAAAAGGAAAGTTTAGGTGGGGCAAAATATAGATGTTTAATTTTAGGATATAGTAAATTCTAATGCCTATTTGGCACCCAGTGGAGAAGTTTGGTAGGATGTTGGATGTAAGAGCCTAGAGTTCTTAGGAGATATCTGGACTTAGAAATACTTAAAGCTATCAGACTTAAAGGGATTATCGAAAAAGTGAATATAATAGAGAAAAACCCTGCATGCTGAGCCCAAGCACTGCAATAGAGTTTAAGAAGACTAGGAGGAACCGGGAAATCTGACTGAAGATATTATGAGGCGGGAGAAAACCAGGTGAATTTGATGTCCTGCAAGCCAACTGTAGAAGGTGTTTGAAAAAGGAAACTATTTAAATCTTGAATCCGTTTTGAGTTAATTTTGTATATGGTGAAAGACAGCGGTCCAGTTTTATTCTTCTGTGCATATGTCTAACTTACTATCACAGCACTACTTATTGAATAGAGAGTCCTCTCTCTCTTGCCTATTTTTGTTGACTTTGTTGAAGATCAGATGGTTGTAAGTTTGCAGCCTTATTTATGGGTTCTCTATTCTGTTTTATTGGTCTATGTGCCTGCTTTTGTTCCAGTACCATGCTGTTTTGGTCACTATAGCCTTATAGTATAGTTTGAAGTCGGTTAATGCGATGCTTCCAGCTTTGTTCTTTTTGCTTAGGATTGCTTTGGTTATTTGGAATTTTTTTTGGGGGGGTGGTTATAAAAATTTTAGAAGTTTCTCTAGTTCTGTGATGACATTGGTAGTTTGATAGGAATAGTGTTGCTTCTATAGATTGTTTTGGGTGGTTTTGGAATAGTTTTGATTCTGGAGATTGTTTTGGCCATTTTAATGATACTGATTCTTCCAATCTGTGAGGATGTAATGTTTTTCCATTTGTGTCACCTATAATTTCTTTCAGCAGTATTTTGTAGTTCTCCTTGTAGAGATCTTTCACTTCCTTGTTTAGATATATTCCTACATGTTTTTTTTTTTGGTGTGTATGTGTGTGACTATTGTAAATGGGATTACATTCTTGATTTGGCTCTCAGCTTGAACGTTATTGGTGTATAGAAATGCTACTGATTGTTGAACATTGATTTTGTAGCCTGAAACTTTGAATCCTGGAAGAAAACCTAGGAGACACAATATTGGACATCGGCCTTGAGAATTTGTGACTAAGCTTTCAAAAGCAATTGTAACAAAAGCAAAAGTTGACAAGTGAGACCTAGTTTAAAGAGCTTCTGGACAGCAAAAGAAACTATCAACAGAGTGAACAGACAACCTATAGAATGGGAGAAAGTATTCACAAACTATGCATCCAACAAAGGTCTAATATTCAGAATCTATAAGGAACTTAAAGAATTGCACAAGCAAGGGTGGGCGTGGTAGCTCATGCCTGTAATCCCAGCACTGGGAGGCCTAGGTGGATGGATCACCTGAGGTCAGGAGTTTGAGGTCAGCCTGACCAACATGGCAGAACCCTGTCTCTACTAAAAAAATACAAACATTAGCCAGGTGTGGTGTGCACCAGGCTGAGGCAGGAGAATCACTTGAACCCAGGAGGCGGAAATTGCAGTGAGAGGATATTGTGCCACTTGCACTCCAGCCTGGATGACAGAGTGAGACTTCATCTTAAAAATAAATAAACAAAAATATAAAAAGTAAAAGAAAGGCATGTTCTCACTTATAAATGGGAGCTAAACATGAGTTACTCATGGATATAAAGATGGCAGCAATAGAAAATTGGTAATACTAGAAGAGGGAAAGGGTTGAAAAACTGATAAGTACTATGCTCAATACCTGGATGATGGGATCAGTTGTACCCCAAACCTCAGCATCATGCGGTATACCCAGGTAACAAACCTGCACTTGTAGCCCTGTGAATCTAAAATAAAAATTAAAATTATGATAAGAAAAGAGAACAGTCTAGCCTGCTGACTGAATTAGACAAGAATTAACTTTTGTTTATCAAAATTGAGGGCACTAATAACCTTCACTTTTAGTAGAGTAGTAGGAACAAAAACCTGGATGGAGTGTGTTAAGGATAGAAATTTAAAAATGGACAGTAGGTACATAGATACCTTTTCCTAGAAGTTTTGCTGTGAGAAGGAAGGAAAAGATGGGATCTTTTCTGGGAGAGGAAAGTACTATTAATAGACAGCTTTGCTTTATAATGATGAGAGGTATTAAGAGTCTGAATATATGATAATAGAAATAGTTCAAAAAGAACAAAGGAACCACTGATGATAGAGAAGAAAGAGAGATGCATTGCTGAAGCAATATCGTCTAGTAGGTGAGAATGGAAGAGTTTGCCCTAGATAGATACCTGGCAGTTCATTGTAGCAGCAGAGGAGAAGATAGTTTATATGGGCTCATGGGCAGATAGGACAGTATATGATGTGATGACAACTTGTGGGGTCTGATCTGGTTGCTTCTGTCATCTTCATGCAGCAGGAGCAAGGTTATCAGCGAACTGGGAAGACAGCAGGCAAGTGCTGGATGTTTGAGGAGAATGGAGAAGGGATCAGACAGTTTTCCTAAGTGTGAGAGATTCAATGAACCAGGAAAATGCAATGTGGTTTTGGACAGCACAGAGACACGCCATAAGGTTATCCATCATTAAAGTAAGAACAGTCAGCATGGGCTTGTATTTTTCTCCAGCCACATCCAGTTGTGTAGGTGCGGGCATGAGAGTTTACTGATAATTGGATTTAATGAAGATTGCAGTTTAGCCAGCAAGTTGGAGAACTTTAGAGATCAAATGTCACCTTGTGGTTATACTTGAGTGACAAGAAACAAATCTGTTCTGTTTCTAATACTATTCCCAAAGGTAATTGTTAAACCATAAACTTCAATGTGAAATATGGCCTTTTAAGATTAATTTTTAAGATATGAAGAATTTAAGCCATATAATTAAATTTAATTAACATTTTATATCCTAATACAATTAAGAAACCAAAAGACTATATTAAGGCACATTTTATTATATAATGATAATAAAGGAAAATTCATTCTTGTTTTTTTCTTGCTTTGATTCTCTATTAGTTATACCAAGATCTTTAGTTGTCATTCGTAAGTTAGAGAAAGATTATGCTTAGGAAATGGCTATCTATTCTGGTGTTAGACCATTAGGTTTGTATGTTAGCTTCTATTTTTAAAATGAGATGTCAGTTCAACTTTATACAAGTGGAATCGATGGATGGATGTCTGGCCTCCAGTATGGTTTCAGAGGCATGCAATTCTTCCCTTACTCTAAGCAATCATCCAGGTGGTTAAATTTCCTACCATCATTTTGTTTTTAGAATTGAGGCATAGCCTCAATGAAAGACATTTAAGATGACACGTGACAGCACCCATTGATCCCAGTCATCATTCTTGTTTGGTTTGTTTTATTTAATTAATACAAAACAAAGTGGAGCCCTGAGTCTATGGCACACATGTCGGGTGAGTATTGATCAAAGGTAGGAAGTTGAAAATGAGCTTGCCTGTGCAGTAGGCCATGTCTAGGTCCATTCCCATTACCCCAAGGGCATGGTTACCTGGGTTGCATCTCTCAAACAAGGAAAGGGTTATGTTTAAAGGACACTTGAGGACAAACTGAAGATTCTCCCCATTTGCTTTATAATATTTCTGAAACCTGGCTCTGAGCTCCAGCATCTGATCTAAAATTGTTAGTTCTTTTAAAAGGTAAGTTTATCTTTTCTATCAGAATAGCTAATAATTATATAATATTTTATTTTGGGTTTCTGTGTTTTGAGCAGTGTGTTAAGGCTAATGACTGTGTTTTGGTTTCTTTAAGCCTAAGAAAAAATGTTGAGGTTATTGCTTTTTACATGAGGAATCTGAAACTTAGAGCTTTACTTGTTTGTTTGTTTGTTTACTGCAACAGGGTCTTGCTCAGTCACCTGGGCTAAAGTGCAGAAGCACAATCATAGCTCACTGTAGCCTCAAACTCCTGAATTGAAGGGATCCTCCTGCCTCATCCTCCTGAGTAACTAGGACTACAGCTATTACACCACACCTAGCTAATTTTATTTTTTGTAGAGAAGGGGTCTCACTATATTGCTGACATTGGTCTTGAACTCCTGGCCTCAAGTGATCCTCCTGCCTAGAGCATTTAAATAATTTATTCAAAGCCCTAAAGCTAGTGGAGAGTCTAGATGGAAATTCGCAAAAGATCTACCTGCCTGCTTATAATAAAAAAATCCATGAGAGCAGGCATCGTTCTTGAAACCTCTGTATCCTTTAAAGTGCCTTGGGTGCAAATTGCCACTGATAAATGTTTAGTCAATTGAGTGAAGGGGATTTCCCTACTACATTGTACTGCGAGTTATACACAAATACAAAGTATATGAAATATTAAGGTGCTTTGTGATAATGAATACTAGCATTAACTAACACAAAATCAAAACCCCATCAAGTTTTCTTTAAATTAGTGTGATAGTTGAGGCCAAAACGCATTCTGACATGAAATAGCACAGATTGCTTTTAGATCTCTCATAATGCTTATCTTTTACTTGTATGGTTCCTAATAAAAATGCAGGTGTATTTTTGTTGGTGAGATCATTTAAGTTTTGCCTGGTAAATTTCCTAATCTTCGTATTCTCCAAGGCTTTTATGTGAAACCCAGGACCATCCTAAGCAATATGAGATATCTGCTACATTCTGATAGCTGTTTTCCACTGTAACTAATTCCAATTCACTTGCCAACAACTTCAGACATCAGCTGGAGGGGAAAAGAGGATTTGGGGGTGGAGCTGTATTTTAAATAATATTTAATAAGATTTCTTTTTGTAATTGGAAAATAAAGAGCATTGCTCTGGGGATATGCCTATGTTGCAGAAGAACTGGCCCAGGACACATTTTGTAAATTAGTCTCCTTTCTATGGCCATTCAATTCAAAGGTTTCGGGGTAAAATCTATGGAAGGAAATTCATGCAGGAAAGAGGGTGGAGATGGAAAAAAAAGTTCATGCTTAAGTCACAGTCTATGGATAAGAAAGAATTTGAATATTAATGCATAACCTTGAGAATTAAATGCTCTGTCCAGCAACCTTACAAGCTGACAGCTGGCTGGGGGCTGATAAGAAACACTGGGTGGGGGGGGTAGGTTCTGGGAGGGACTAGTTCCCAGAGCAGGCTCTCATCCCTGGCTGGCATTAGAAGGAATTACAAAGCATGATTCAGAATCTAATTGTGTCAGCTGGTGATTGGCTCCCACGAGGCTCTGGGCTCACAATGTGTTCTATTAAGTAATGGGAATTGGGTTGTGCTCTTGTTCTCTGCTTCATGCCTGCCACCCCATTCTCCTTCATACTGCTTCCCATGTCTCTGGCCTATACTTAGGTGTGCTTGCTTGCATCCACATTCCAAAAGGCATTTCTAAATATCTTGACAATACACAGATGCTAACCACACAGAAGGATGCCAGCACCACATTGGTTTTTTAAATTTATTTTATTCTTTGGCTGCATTAAAAATGTCAACATCACCTTGTCAGGATGGGCAAAACCCAGATGAGAAAAGAGACAATTTAAATTAAACACTTCTATCTGCCAACTCCTATTTAGTGGCTAAGTTCAAGAGAAGCTTTTAGCATGGGTAAAACAGTCAGCCTCCATGCAGAGATAGCAAATAAACATATGGTATGGTGTAAGACATCATTGGGTTTCTGTCCAATTCAAAGACACAGAACTGAATGAAAATGGACTCTACAACTTGTTTTTGTTTTGTAGCCAAATGCCTGATACCTGTCAAAACACCTGTTTATCCTTTACAATATGATTTAGATCACCAGTGATGAAACTCATTTTAAAGATGGTAATTTCCACAATTACAAAAGGAGGCATTATATGTTCAGAGGACATATGCTATGGGCTTTATTATTCTTTTATGTAACAGGACAGGAGTTAGTTTCTCAAAGAGTTATGTAACAGGATCATTTTCCCTTCATTTTAAGACTTTGAGAACTTTGTTATTCTCTCTGGGTTCCAGAACATACAAAAATATAATTAATGAGCAAAGGTAATTGGTCAATGGCAGAATATTTTAAGTTTATAAAACATTTCTAAGAATGCTTTTTTCCCCTCAAAATTAAATCACAGGATTCATTCCTTCACTCTGAAACAATTTTTCTAAAATAAATTTGAGACCCCCCCTAATAAAAAGTTGAACAATTTTAGTTTCATACTGTCCAGGCTATGTTGTTTCAGAGAGAATAGTCAGCCTCTTATTGAGGAGAAGGACCTATACAGGATATCAGACCTTAATTCTATTTTTGCTCTGGCATGAACTAGCCATAGCAATGTAAGTCACTTTCTAGACCAATTTCCTCATTTGTAAGTTTGAGGGAATTGGCTAGGTCAGAAGACAAACACTCTTGGCTTGCAAGCAGCTTCCAGATGTGTTTCCTATGGCAAGTAGAGTTTCTTTAAAATCTATATTTAAGGCCAGGTACAGGGGCTCAAGCCTCCAATCCTAGCACTTTGGAGGCCTAGATGGGTGGATCACCTGAGGTCAGGAGTTTGAGACCAGCCTGACCAATATGGTGAAACCCTATCTCTACTAAAAATACAAAAATGAGCTGGGCATGGTGGTGTGTGCCTGTAGTCCCAGCTATTCCAGAGGCTGAGACAGGAAAATTGATTGAACCCCGGAGGTGGAGGTTGCAGTGAGGTAAGATCATGCCACTGCACTCCAGCCTGGGTGACAGAGTGAGACTTTGTCTCAGCCAAGCAACCAATATTTAAATTCCTTTAAATAGGCATGCATTTCTCAGTTTGCCACAGCTCTCACCACTCCTTATTGCCTTGTTTATATGCATGTACACATGTACTTGTGTATCAGTTGGCTTTTGCCATGTAACAAATAACTACAAAACATAATGGCTTACATTTATATGGATTAAGCTTAGGCTTAATGGCTAAAGCACAACTATTTACTTAGCTTAACATTCTAGAGTCAGTAATTTGATTAGTTTAATTAGGCAATTCTGTTGGTCTTGTCTGGTCACATTTACTCATCTTGGGTCAACTGCTGTTTAGTAAGATGGCTCTGCTTGTGGGAATTGATTGCCTGTCACCTGGGGCAATAGATATTTCTGAGCCTATTCATTTAGCAAGCTAACTTGAGCTTCACATGGCAGCTTCTAGATTGCAAGGGCACAGGAACACAAGCTGCAAGGCCTTTTGTGTCCTAGGCTTGGCACTGATCCAGTGTCATTTCTGTTGTATTCTATAATTCAAAGCAAGTGACAGAGATGACTCGGATTCAAGCAGTGGAGAAATAGACTCCATCTCTTGAAGAGGAAAACTGCAAAGTATTTTGGCTATTTTTCCAATCTCTACAACCTGTTTGCAAGCATTTCATCTTGCAAACTGTGGATTACATAGCTTTCAATTTATTTCCAGACTAAAAACAAGCAAAACAAACAAAGTGGACACTCCTTTCTATACCAGAAGCATATTCATAGTGCTTAGCAAGTTGCTTTAAAATAGAATCATTTTAGAACAGTACTGACAAGTACATATCCCAATTAACCACAAGTCCCCAGATGTTTGGGGATTTCTGCCCGTAGTGACCAGACATTTGTGCCACAGACTACTGGCAGCTTCTGAACTTGGGTTATGCCCTTGTCATAATATGAAGCTGCTGCTTAGTGATGGTCAACAGTGGAGATGGGAATTCTCCCTGAGCCAATGTAAGCCTTCAACTCTGTCTCTTTGTGTCCCTGAAGACGAATGTAATCCGAATCCCTTTTGAGGCTTTAGAACTCAGTTTCCAGGCTCCCTGCATTGACTTTTTCCCAGAATACCCTTGGTTTAAAATGATCATTTGGGGGAAATTTCTTTTAGACTGGAGAGCTGACTAACCATCTTTCATGCACATTGTGGTATGAAAGAAAGGCTGTCCAATTATAAAATACAAAGATAATAAACCCCATTTTATAAAACATAGACTCAGCGTAGTATAGACTCAGTTGTAACCTTTATGTTACAGACCTCTTAACTCCTATACCTCTATAACCCCAAAGTTATAGATATAAATTTATAATGCTGCACATATTCCTTAGATGAGCATGCGCCAAGTCCAGAATTCTGCTCTAGATGCTGTAAAGACTGGAAATACACGAGAAAATGCTCTTTCTTTCAAAGTGCTTTCAAGCTACCATAATCAACAGTAGTTACTCTTCAAATTGTGAGTCCCAATGAAAGAATTTTTTCCAAAATAACTCAAGAACCAATAATAGGTGTTTTCCAGTCATAAATACTTCAACTGCATGTAATAAGTAGGAAAATGACTTACTGCATCACTTTATTACATCCAAGATGGAAGATCTACAAATAGATCTTGGATTATGGTTTCTGGTTCTTTGTTGGTTAGTTGGTTGATTAGTTTGTTTTCTTTTAGTCAGACAGTAAGACAAGACACATGGGGAAAGAGATCTCAGCTATAATGTTTAATTAATAATGCCAAATTTCCAGTTCGAAGTGAAGCATGTTCATTGTGCTTGTGGAAAGGAGCTTTGCCTCTATATTTTCCTCATCACTTGCATTCGCAGGAAGAAAGAGAGACAATTAAACCCCTTCAAATGTTTGAGCACATGAGGAGACCAGGGAAATGGCTGATGCTCTGCAAAAGACAATTTCAGGAAAAAGAAATTTAACAGAAAAAAAATAGACAAAGGATAGGAAAAGCAACATACAGAAAAGTGAATCCAAGTGACCAACAAATGCTTGAAAATTTTTCACACTGAGTAGTAATCAATGCAAGTACAATAAGAGATTACTTTCTGTCCTGTACACTGTCAACAATTAAGTAACTTTATTACTGAAGATAAGTATTCACACAAATAATCTCTGGAGGTGGGATTCAGGAAACTGAATTTTAACTGAAATTTTAACAAACTTTCCAGGTGATTCCAGTACACACAAAACTTTGAGAACCGCTGCTGTCATACAGGCCTATACAGTGCTTCAGGCCTTTTGGAAAGCAAATTGACAAAACCTAATGCATTTAAAAATGTTTAGAAGGCTGGGTGCCATGACTCACACCTGTAATCCCAGCACTTTGGGGTGCCGAGGCGGGCGGATCACCTGAGATCAGGAGTTTGAGACCAGCCTGGCCAACATGGTGAAACTCTGTCTCTACAAAAATAATAAAATTAGACAGGCAAGATGGTGGATACTTGTAATCCCAGCTACTTGGGAACCTGAGATAGGAGAATCATTTGTACCTGAGAGACGGAGGTTGCAGTGAGCCGAGACTGCAGCACTGCACTCCAGTCTGGGTGACAAAGCAAGACTCCATCTCAAAAAAAAAAAGTTTTACAAATAAGAATTAGTACATCCAGCATTTCTTATTCTGAGGATTTCTTTCACTGAAAGAACTAAGAAATAAATACATATGGATAAGAGTGTTTATTCTAGCTTTGTTATAAAGGCGAAAAATGATGAAGTCAAAACAGAATTGTTGAATGCATCTATTCAATATTAGTAGCAAACACTATGAATTAGTTGTACACTAGGAGAGTTTTCAACAATCATTTGCCCATGGAGAATAGCAAGATGTACAGAAATCTGTCAGTATGATCTAATTTTGGTAAAGCAATAATAAAAAACTTTAACTTCATGATATATAAGCAGGAGAGAGAGAGAAAAGACAAAGAGAATAGAAAACAGTTAAGAAGACTTCCTAACATAAAAACAAACAACTACATAATGGGAAAAACACTGAGCAGAAATGGGTGACTTGTCCAACATCAAGCAGTTGTTCAGTGACAAAGCTGGAATGCAATGACAAATTCTCTTATTCCAAACTCATCTCAATTACCATGAGTCCACATTATGTCTTTTCCAAATGCTGAAAGAGGTGTTCAGTTCTTACCCAATTTCCTATTCATTTATAGCACCTGGTACTTAGTAGCTACTAAGTAAACATTTGTTTAATGTTTAAAGAATGGAGAGAGGAATAAGCAATTCTAGCGTTTCTGAGGAACAGGCCCTCCATACTGTGTTCACTCTATTCACTGGTTAGGATATTTTCCAAAGGTACCTTTCTGTTACTTTGATCCAATTCGGCCAACTTTGCCTGACATTAAAAAGCCTCAAAAAGGCCAGGCTCAGTGGCTCACACCTATAATCCCAGCACTTTGTGAGTCCAAGGCAGGAGGAATCACTTGATCCCAGAACCTTGAGACCAGCCTAGGCAACATAGTGAGATCCCATTTCCAAAAAAAATTAAATTAAAAAAAATAGTTGGGTATGGTGATGCACCCCTGTGATGCCAGCTACTTGGGAGGCTGAAGTGGGAGGATTGCTTTAGTTTTAGCATTTGAGGCTATAGTGAGTCACAAAGATGCCACTGTGCTTCAGCCGGGTCAACAGAGAGAAACATGTTGCTAAAATACAATAAAGATAAAAATAAAAATACTCAAAAGCTGAAGTTGATCAATGGGTACATATGTACAGTTAGAAGAAATAAGACCTACTATTTGATAGAACATTATGGTGAGCTAAGAATCATCTATTGTACCTGTCAAAATAGCTAGAAGAAAATAGTTTGAATGCTTCTAGTATAATGAAAAAGTAAATATTTAAGGTGAAGTGTATTCTGATTATCCTGATTTGATACTTGTGTATTAAATGAATACATCAACATATTACCTGCACCCCAAAATTTGTACATCTATTGCATATTAACTTAAAAAGGCTCAAAAGTTAGCATTACATTTTCAGCCCATGTTTATTTTCTCTCCTTTTTTTCACATGTTGACTCCAGTCCAGCTATTTGTGGTCTCATCAAAGCACATTTCTTAGCAACCCCTCCAAGCCTTTCACTGAGAACTTCCTTCCCTTTCCTTCTTTGCTCCACCTCACCTGTCTTTCAAGGCCTAGGTTCTTTTCCATCTCTCCCACGACATTTTCTCTGAACCATTCCTAGTCACATTTTCATGATTTCACTGTACTCTAAGGTGTTTTGCCCACCCCGTAGGACCTTTTTCAATCCTTTGCACATACTAGGAGTTTAATAAATGTCTGTCTATGATTCAAGTTTTTGTTCTATGTCATCAGGGATATTTGCCACTTGTCAGTGGCACCTTCACACTGCTTGTTTTGATAATATTTGAAGCCCAGATGTCCAAAATGGAATTAATTACAGTTTCTCCATGATCCTATTTCTCTTTCTATGTTTTCTATCCCAATTACTGACACTACTATTAATTCAACTGTCCAAACTCTAAACCTCCCATATTTGATCCCTGGTTATTTTTGCCTCCTACATTTAATTGGCTGCTAAGTTTAATTGATTTTTCCACTGCCAAACACTGCCAAGTTAACGTACTCCTTTTCTTCCGTTCCCACTGCCAATGTCCTGGTTCATGTCCTTGTGCTCCCTGTTGCCAGTGAAGCAGCTTTCTAACTAATACCTGTAGGTTCTTACTCTCTAATCCTTCCTTCAAAGGGTTACTGGAGTTCACCTTGCCAAGTCTCATTTTTCTTTCCCCAAACCATTAAGAATAAAAAAATCGGTGTCATTGTGTGGCTCCCATTGGCTTCTCTTTCTAACATTTCTGCCTTGTCTTTTTCCAACCCACCAGACACACAGTGTTAGGACCCTGCATGCATCCTTGACTTTTCTCATGCTAATCTCCCAATTTGAAGGGCTTTCCCTTCATCTCTTCTAAACTCTCTAGTTCCTGTCACATAGGAAACATGACAAGGCATTAGATATTACTACTATAATTACTAAAGGCTGAATTCAAATGTTTTTTGTGTGAAGTTTTTCTCAATTTTTCCTGTGAATATCAATTAATTTTGAGTATTGCTCATGTTTACATGGAAAAGAATGAAAATATTCTACTGGAAAACAAGGGAATATTTCTCTGTATTTAACAGTAATTTTTCATTACAAAACTAATTTTTTTATATTGTAGTTTGCCGTTTAGTTCTCTTTGTCTTCCTACTCAATTATGAGCTCTTTGAGAAGAGAAACATAACAGACTCATCTGCATATTCTCACAGTGTCTGGCCCATACATAGTACACAGTAATTGTTTCTTAATTATTTACTGAATGCATGAAAGAATGAATGTTTTCTCTCATCTAATTATGCTGAGGAATTGTTATATTATCCTAAATGCTTTCTATTGTGCCATTTATTCCCTTCCATTAGCAATACTAACCAAGCACATATGTGTGTTTAATACATGATGTATTTTTTATAATTTATATTTTTATTATACTAATATATGTACACAGATGAAAACACTTAAACATGATTAATAAAGAAAAACACCAGTTTTTCACTTCTTAGTCACATTGGCATTTTCAACTCTTTGGTTTCTTCTGCTTTCCAAATTCTGTAGTTCTAAATAATATGTGTATGCTGAAGTTTATTGGTTTTAACAACTGTAGACATTATTAATTGGTTTGAAATTGTTTGGTAGATTAGTATTTAGCTCTGCTCAGTAGAGAGGACCATGAGGCCAACTAACAGAGTTTTGACTACACAGAACCAGTTGACTGAAAGGAATGGAGCCTGACTTGCCCCGTGTTAGCTCCTGACTCTGAACTGACTTCTTAGCTTCATCATCACGACCACTGACCCAGGACGTGGTTTTCTGTAGAGTCCACCAGAGTACTTCATTTTTCTATCAGGCTTTCAGTTGGTGCCTGTATTAAAACATTGGTCTAAGATTAATTCCTTTCTCCTTCTCCTTCTCTTTCTCCTTCTCCTTCTCCTTCTCCTTCTCCTTTTCCTTCTCCTTCTTTTCTTTTTTTGAAATGGAGTCTTGCTCTGTTACCCAGGCTGGAGTGCAGTGGTGTGTCCTCAGCTCACTGCAACCTCTGCCACCTGAATTGAATCGACTCTCCTTCTTTAGCTTCCCGAGTAGCTGAGACTACAGGCATGCGCCACCATGCCCAGCCAATTTTTGTATTTTTAGTAGAGATGAGGTTTAACCATGTTGGCCAGGCTGTTTTCATTTCTTAAATGCTATGATTCACATTAAAACGTTGCAAACACTATAATAGTCACTATGTAACTCCATGCCTTCACTGGTATGGAGTTTTGGAAAATACCAGTGGTGTTCTTAGTTCAAACATACATGGAAATACAAAATGTGTTGACATAAAATCTGTAGAGCACAGTTCTTCTTTTGAAACTTCTAGCAAAGCATTGTAGCAATATAATTATCAGGCACAATTCAGTACACCTTCAAGAGAAGGCTTGTGAAGGTTAGTTTATATTTATCTTTCATCATTGGGGTACGTCTTCATGCCTCAAGGAGAAATGGTGTCAACCATAACCTGTGTTTGTCCTAGACATGTTCATTTAGTCAGAAGAGGTCAATCAAAGGCTATAAGATGTTAAAAAAAAATTATCCTGTATGTTGGCCAAGAATGCACAACAAAGATAGAGATAAGACAGAGAAAGCAACAGCATGCATAGTCTAATCCTAGATGGTCTGAGCATAGGATAAACCAAACAAGCTTTAATTGTTAACAGTCAGAGCCAGGTAATGCTTCGTATCACCATGTGAACAGATTATTAACAGTGGTGTTGTCATCAACAGCATCATTGTTGTGTCTGAGCCATGTATGTGAAGCCTGTGTGTGACTCAGAGTGATATCATCAGTGTGGGCCAGGGGGGTACTGGCAAGGATAAAGACTGAGTCCAGTAGGGGATCTGCCAAAGAAAGTTGGCTTTTGAGTCAACATTAATCTCATCAGGATCTGAACTGGGAAAAGTCTGGAGTGTCTCCATGGCCAAAATCAAACAAATCAATTTTTGAAGGCCATGAAGTCTTTCATAAATAAGGGAATTTGGTATGCAAATTTGGAAGGGGGGGAAAGCAATGAAATAAAATAGTACTCCATCTTTCAACATATTTTCAGAGGTTCATATTGTTCAGTGAAGTAGTTTCTGGGCTTCTCCACTAGGAATGGTTTTAGAGTATGATTTTTTTGCTCTGGCATGTCTTTGTTACTCTCTTCGTGGGCTATTGAACTGAATAGAGGCAGACATTACTCGGAATGTGGATGGAGACTGTTTTCTTGTAACAAAGGTTTATTTTAAATGTCTACTTTGCCCCCAATTGTTTTTGCAATGATGCAGTAAAAAATTATAGGATGCTTATCAGCAGACTATAAAATATTACAGATCCAAAGAGAGATTCAGATCCCTCAAACACCTCTTAAAAAGGCGGACCAGAGGTGCCTTACAAAAGGATGGGATGTAAACCATGAACTGACTTTTCTGATGCCTAAAACTGCCATGAAAATTTCATTCCTTTCAATATTAGCACATTTAAATGACTCCAAATCATTGTTTTTCATTAAAAAAAATCACATACTTAAAAAGCACTGTATTTTCACTGTAAGTTTGTTGCATATAGACAAGAGCTTATGACTGGCCTATTAAATCATTAATATCTTTATTTTTCATAGTACATATTTTTATAGAATGGCATTCCTGCATTTATCCTGAACAAAACAATTCAGTTAATTTTGAATATTTATTACTCATGTTTACATGGAAAAGAATGAAAATATTCTACTGAAAAACAAGGGACAGTTCATCTCACTTGCACCTGGAATCTTATGTGAATCACAGAAAAATATTAACTTGACTCATGTATAAGGATTTCCTCTCTATTAAATGAAAAATGACTTATATCTATACCTTTTCAGTCATGTTACTAAGTATGAGAGTTTATTTTTCCCCAATGTCTTCTCTAAATGAAGTTTTAAAAATGTATTCTAATGTCCAGCATGATGTAATATTAAGTGTTGAGTCACAAATCCAGAGACCAGCCTTAGGGTTTCAACTTGGCCATGGATTTGCTGTGTGGTTTTGGGTATAGTCACATAATTTTTATAGGGGTCAGTATCTTCACTTTAGAAGAATCTGCAGGGGACTGAATACAAAGGTGTCAAGGTGTCTTAGGCTCCCCTTGGCATGAGCACAGGTCAAAGCCTTTGGTGACACTTAGTATGCATTTTACCTTCGCCATCTGGAATTCACCCTGGACCTACCTCAGAAAGGTATTATGTAAGGAATATTACATTCTTCTTCCCCAGAGTCAAACTGTTTTCAAATTCACTTGTAGCTGGGAATGAAGAGCTCACCCCATAAAGCCATATGTTTTCTATTTGGAAAACAGATCTGTGGAGGTCATTCTAATCAGTCTCATGTACCTTCCTTTGAACTTGAAGGCTCTGTAAACAAAACAATGCGTCCAAACTATTCCAAACACCAGCATGAGCTGCCATCCTTGATAAGTTAGTGTGTGAATCTCCCTTTCCTTTTTGCTTTTATTGGAAGCGACATAGAGTATTTCTGCATTAAATTAAATCTGGTCCACATAAAGCTCTTTTACATGGAAAATGCGAGAACATGGGTTGTTGGCAGAAGTAAGGTAAATATAGAACCTCTGATGGCGTTTGGGTGCTATGAAGCTTATTCATTGCCACAGACCAGCAATGAGTACATTGTGTCACAAGTGGTGAGGTTGCGACAAAGTAATGCAAGTCTTCCAAAAGATGTGGTATTAAAATTCATGCTAATCACCCTTCTGCCGATTTTCTGCATGCCCACATATCTATCTAATTGTGCTAACTTTTATGAACTATTTCACTTCTTTTCATCCCTCATTTTGGTTACTATGGAAAGAATTGGCTCATGAGTCTGGGTGGAGAAACAAATGATGACAGATTTGAGTTTGAAATGTATTCTGGAGTTGGAAAAAGTGGGATTTGAATGAATTCTGAAATCAGTTGAGTATATTCAGCAGTTTAAGTGAAACTCTACTAACATAAATCTCGTGAATTAGCAGAACATGAACTTGAAGACAAGTTAGCATTTTGTGGGGCAACAGACTTATTACCTCTGGCAGTGAAAATATGACAAGTTGTATTTTGTTCAAAACTTAGTAAACTATATAATGACATTACAAGTTGAAAAATAACTTGATTTTGAATTCACAGTTTTGAATCCATATCAGCTGTCTTCCAAACTCCTTATCTTACATTTCCCTCACACTGATATGTGATATTGATCCAATAACAAATTAATGGGGGACTACTATGTGCTAGGCACTTTGCTTGAGGTTGGGGATATGAATATAGCTCAAAAACGACTGGAATTCTAGGCACTCAAGAATTGAGACATTACTTTTGATAAAAATTGTAATTTGACTTCTGAGTTCTTTGTGGGGGATATTCTAATGACTTCACTATTACATTCATGGAGAGAACGCTGATATCTTGACATACATAGGTCCGTCTCACACTTTGAGAATTCGATGAGGTTCCCTGGAATGATCTAGCAGCCCAGTATTGGCATTGACTAATCAATCTAGCATTCAATTCTTTTCATGAGGCTTAAGGGTCATGGTTTCAAAGTCTTTTCACCTATGAGTTAGAAACAGTCAATTTGGAGAAAAAAGAGCAAGCAAATTTTCCTGCTTATGATCATGCAGATGTTTCCGGAACATAAAGAGGAAGAGCCAGGTGGAACCACTCAGAATTTGCAGTGCAAAAAAGAGTTTTTTGTTCTTTTTGTGAGTGATGAGGCGATGAAGCTGAGTTTTATGGAAAACTGAGAGAAATTTTTATAAATCAAATAATTCATTTACAAACACACTTTCTGTTAGTTTTTGTGTTGGTTTTGGCAAGTTTATACTCCTGGATATATATGCATTTTATCTCAATTTTAATACATTGACACAAAGCTGATTATATACTCTTATTTAAGTTTTATTAATGTCAGTAGGATCTTTAGTGGTGTCTTCTTTTTCATTACAGAAATCATTTGTATGTTTTTTTTTTCTCTCTCTCTTTCTCATCAGTCTTGCCAGGTGTTTAGTCTATTACTATTTTTTTTTTTTTTTGAGGCAGAGTCTTGCTCTGTCACCCAGGCTGGAGTGCAGTGGTGTAATCTTGGCTCACTGCAACCTCCGGCTCCTGGGTTCAAGCGATTCTTCTGCCTCAGCCTCCCAAAAAGCTGGGATTACAGGTACCCACCACCACGTCCAGCTAATTTTTGTATTTTTAGTATTGACAGGGTTTCCCCATGTTGACCAGGCTGGTCATGAACTCTGTTACTCTTTTTAAGAGCCATAATTTGACTTTATAGTTTCATTTATTTTATTAAATTTTATTTTTATATTTATTATTTTTATTTTTCTATTTTCTTTGGATTCACTATGCTGTTCTTTTCTAATTTCTTGATAAAGACTTTAGATTACTAACTTTCAGCCATTTTTTTCTAATGTATGGATTTATGGCTATAAATTTCTCTTTGAGCAAGATTTTAGTAAAGTTCCACAAGTTTGATAAGTAGTGTTTTCATTATAATTCAGTTTAGAATGTTATTTAATTTTCATTGTTTCTTCTTTGAACAATGGGCTGCTTAGAGATGTATTACTTAATTAAAAATATGCAGAGATTTTCTAGTAATTTTTTGTTATGAACGCTACTGACAGTATAACATTTGTATTATTTCAATTCTTTGAAATTTGTTGAGATTTTCAATATAACCCAACATATGTTCATTTTGGAAATGTTCTGTAAATATTTTTAAAAGATGTGATTTCTGTGCCGTAATACAATGAAGGTTGGCTTGCTCATCATTTTGTATAAGTTTGCTCTCTACTTTCTCATTTTTTGGTCTGCTTGCTAACTAAGTTTTCATTATGAACTGCTGCCATTTGTATCAAATTCTACCTACATCTATTAAAATGCTATATTACTTTCTCCTTTATATTAATAATGTGTTAAACTATATACATTGGTTATTTTATTTTATTTTACTTTACTTTATTTTATTTATTTAGAGCCTGTAGCCCAGTCTGGAGTACAATGGTGCAAATATACTTCATTGCAGCCTCAAATTTCTGGGCTCAAGCCATCCTCTAACATTGGCCTCCCAAAGTGCTGGGATTACAGGTGTAATATATGTTGTCTTATATGTTGATTTCTTAAAATGAATTTTCCATTGTTAGTACTGATGAATTGTCTTGTTTTTATGTATCTCTGGATTTATTTGCTAGTAACTTCTGTCTCTTGGTTTTCTGGCTTGATGACTTTTATCATTTTGGAAAATCCCTAGATATCAAACTATCTTGCAAATATTTTTTCCTGTCTCATTCTCTCTCTCCTTTCCTTTTGGAATTTTAAGGTATGTTGGAACTTTTCAGTGTCTCCCATATGATTTTTATATTATTTTCTATACTTTACATATTTTTTTTCAAATTTCAATACATGTGTTTTTTCCTGATCTGTTTTTTATTTCATCAGTTTTCTCTTCAGCTTTTTGTGTTATTAATATAATTCACTGAGTTATTCATATCTGTTATTGTACTTTTAGCTTGATAATATTCATTTAATTTTTAAAAATAAGTTTCTGTTTTATTCCATTTTTTTCTCATCTCTTTTAAAAATTTCTTGACCATATTACTGAGCATTATTTGTATGCCTGAGATCTTCATATTCAGGATACCCTGTGTATCTGTTTTTGTTATATTTCCTCCTGTTTTTTGGTCATTTGTTTTGACCATCTTATTTTTAGTATTCTGTTTATTTTTTGTGGAATGCTGACAATTGTGTTTGATAATTTCTAGAGACATTTTGAAGCTTCAGTTGATGTTTATCTTTCTTCAGAGAGGATTTACCATTGTTTTCGGTAGGCAGCTAAACTACTCACTAACAGTCCCATATCACCTTAATGCAATTGGGATTTGAGGTGATTTGAATCTTAGTCCAGTCTCTCTGAGGTCTGGGCTGCTTCCAGTCCAACTTTCTTTCTTAGGTATGATCTTAAAGGTACCAACCAAAATACCAGAGTGCTTACTAAAGATTGCATGTTTGCATGCAACATACTCCAATTTTTGTCCTTCTAGCAGTATGAATCTAGGAAAATCTCTAATCAGCTTCTCATACTCTGGTTTTCCACATTAAAAATGGGCAAAAGCCCTGGAAGAAAAGTGGAAACCAAATGTCAGGATCATTTTTTAAAATTTTTCTTTTTAAAAAATATTATTCTACAAATCCTCACTGCCTTGATAGCACTCCAATAGGTTTAAATAGATTCAAAATTATTTTCTGCAGCTCTTCTCGTTGTTTTCAAGGGGGTGGGAAAAGACCAGGACTACTTTAATCCACCTTTTTTCCTGGGACTAAACCCAAAACTAAAAATTTCATTCAATGTGCCTTTTTTTTACCTACAGTCTTCTCTATTTTAGGAAATGTCTTCAATTTCTCAAACCTAAAATATAGGAATCATCCTCAATTTGTGTCTTTCTCATACAGTTTACATCCATGTCAGCTACAATGGCCTTTTTCATTTTCTTAAGCACAGTTTCTTTATAATTTTTTTATAATTTCTTAATATACAAAATTATTCTTTCCCTTTCCCCACCCATAAGCTATCACAGAGACCTTTCATTATTTTCTGTGAGCTGAGTCCTTTAAATTTTTCAGGTATTCACTTAAATCCTGCAATAGTGAGGTCTCTCACAATGTGAGATATCAATATTATGCCCTAAAATCGTAAAAAAGAGGCAAATAAAAGTGAAGAAGTGAGTAGTTATGGAATGCTTTTGGGGGGCATGAACTGGGACATAAGCTGTGCGCAAGGACAATGCTGATGCCAAGCTTTGAGAGGGGACTAGCACAGAGCATAGTGGAAAACATGCCTGGGAGGTAGAATCTCTTCATGTTATGAAGAAACTTAGGAGGCAGGTGAAAGAGTTTAAAAATGCCATAGAGTCGAAGTAAAAAGAGAAAAGAGACAGGAGGAGATGAGGGAAGCATGAGTTAAAGAAAATTAAGCTGACAGTGGAGCGTGGGGTAGCCTAGAGGGCAGGAGGAATGCTGAGATCCGTGAGGTCAGCCTGGAGGCTGCTCTGGAATCCAGGTGTGAGGTGATGTAGCAGTAGATAGGGGTTGGCGGAGGGAGTAGGGAGCCGTCAGGATGGAGAGAGTATGGCTGACGGGGTATAAAAGATTAAGAGGACAACTAAGTCAAAGATAGCTCAAGATTTTGTGCCTGGGAGACTGGGAGGTGGAAAAATGAAAAGGAGAGAGAATGAATTTGTTGTATTTACGTGTCGCTTTTGAGATAACAACAAATCATACGCGATCAGAATGGCCCTGGAAGAAGTAAAAAATGAGGAAGTTTTGTCTTCAAAGAAGAGGATAAACTTAGAAGTGTGGTGATAGACACCAGGGTCACAGGAGCTAAGAGATGTCTTTTGGAATACACTACTTTCCCTCAAAGAGTCAGCAGCCAGACAGAATGAAACCGCAATGTCTGGCCTTAGAATGTGGACCCAGCAATCTCACGGTGCTCATCTGTTCCTCGACTTCCTTTTTCTGTGAGAAGACAGTAAGGACTTTGCTGACCATGAGAGAGATAAGGGGAGGTCATTGTTTGGAATCTTCTTGCTATTATTTTTTAACATATTGGGCTTGTAAAACCCTAAGTGTGTTTTTGCCCCAAGTACTTTTCTTATTTTTTAAACCCATATGTATTTTGAAGTCAATTTAATCCATATGTTTCTGATTAATTTATGCTTAGCTCATCAAAATGTTGTTTTAAGAAGAAAAGCTTTTTAAAAAAAATACAGTCATGCTTCAGCAGCCACTGAAATCAACTCCAGAAAACTGTGACTCAGTCACAAAATCAGATGGGCTAAGGGTACAAAGGGACAATAGGTTCCAAAGTCTGGAAACGCACTATTGTGACCTTAAGAAGACTGAGTATGTTTACTACTTGGGCGAGTGGGGAGAGGGATCTTAGGTTTTTGGGTCTGTGATGTGTTTATTTTTCATTTCTGAATGTATTTATTTGTTCTTTGCATAACTATGATCCCTTTACTTAGTTGTTCAGAGAGTTGTCCAGGTTGTTCATAAAACTATTAATAAGTGGGAGGAGGCTGGGATATGGTATAAAATGAGGAGTCTGTTTCTATATGTGATTGTGTTTTTGTCAATTGAAAGGGATCTCTGTAGAATGATTCATGGGAATTTTGAGAGACAATGTATATATTTTACCCACTTGGGCCATAAAGGTTAATTATGATATATGGATCATAAAGATAGAATTATGATGTATATCTCTATCACTATATTGAGAATTGGAAACAAATTAATTTTCAAAGTAATTCATTGTTTGAGATAACCTGTATCTTAGAAAAATCCTAAAAGGTAATACATATGGGGGCTTTATTCCATAGTTGAAATTTAGATAATGTTTTTTTCTTAATGCCAGAACAGTTGCATAGAAGTCATAAAAAATTTTCAACAAAATTAAATTTTGTCTACTTTATTTGAATGCTTCTTTAACATCACTCACTAATAGCTTCAAATTAGCAACTCTGCCTCTCCAACCTATAGATATAATTTCATCTGCTTTCTCCCTCAATGTTGGTTTGAGCCTTATTTTTCTTTTCTTTTTATTCCTCACATACTCTTTGGGTGATCTTAGCCACTCCAAGGTGTGATGGCCATCCATGAACTAATGACATCCAAATTATATTCAGACTTTAGTCTACTCTCTTATGTTCCAGACTTGTGTGTCCAAATGCTTCTAGTTAAAAGTCCAGTGGGAAAAAAAAAAGGTGAACATGCCCAAAACAAAACACAAGTTTATTTCTCAAATTCGTCTTTCTCTTCTCCTGCCTTGTCCTGTATCCCTGTTGTGATTTCTGGTATCATCATCCACCTTTTGATGCAAACGGAATACACAGGTGTCAGCAAAGATTCTTCTCTCTGTTTTACTGCCAACATTGAATCAGGCACAAACCTTTCCACTGTACCTCTTAAACAATTTTTATATTTTTTCTCTGTTTTTCATTTCCACTGCCACCACGAAGAGTCAAAAGTCTCCAACTAGTATGATTTTTTTTTTTCTAGTCTCAACCATGTCCATTAAAATCTCATTGCTGCCACTGCCACTATTCTAAGACACAAATATGGTCATTTTGTTCAGCTGCTTAAAACCTTGAGTATTCCCTGTATTCTACATGATAACATCCAAAACATTGTGCATTGTGTCTAACATACTTCTTTATTTCCCCCATTTATTTCTTAAAGCTCATTTCCTTTCACTTTCACCCTCTCACACTAAATTCCACCATCCCTGATTTCAAGGTCAAGTTTGTCAAACTTGCATCTTTTTTAGATCTCATGCCTTTACATATAATATTGGTTTTGCCTGGAATATTCATCTTGTACTCTCTTTGTATCACTCCTATTTATCTTTTGGGCCTGGGTTTAAATAAAACTTCCAAAACGCCTTCTCTAACCTCTTTCTTTCTCTTTTCTTTCTTTCTCTTTCTCTTTCTCTCTTTCTTTCTCTTTCTTTCTTTCTTTCTTTCT